>NC_062970.1:40439577-40462557 GCF_023119035.1 Salvia hispanica
TCTCGTACTAACTGACAGTGACATCGTCTTCTACAACCAAATTCGCATAAAACTTCTTGAGAAAACACATAAGCAAATAAAAAACAGGGCTACTAACTTGAAATCAAATCTATGCATAAATAACGAAGAACTTAATAGATCTGCATACCTAGACGAAGTGAAATAGAAAACAAAGGAAATTAAACAAGTCTATCAACTACTGTTTCTTTCACACGCCAAAACCAACTTCAGACGCTAAATCCACTCCGGATCCAAGTGTCCGACACGGACTCCAAACAGAAGAAATTCTCCATCACGTCAGATTTTACAAATTTAAGCTCCGAACACTCAATCAACCACAGATCTGTCACCAAATTCCACATCAAACACCTCAATAACGAAATAAGCAGAGATCGACATAGCAATTTTAAGAATTACGCTAACAGCAGAGAGATCTAAGCAAAATAACTTGAAATTAAACAGCTAAACTCAGATCCATGAGCGATAAGCAGTTAAACATCATCAACATCAAAGTCGACTCCCAAAAGTGAAGTTCGACGGTGGAAACTAGCATAAAAAACAGCTGAAAGTAAAACAATTGTATCTTCGCCCTCACTAGGACGGCGTTACCAAACTCGAGATCTTTAGAAAATACCCCCCCTATCACGATTATCCCCAGAATTTTTCCCAAGTGTGTGTGTAAATGTATGAGCTAAGAAGAGTAAAAACTGTCTATTCTGCGTTGCATGCTCTTCTCTATATATAGGCGTTTTAGGTGGGCCCAGCGAGGTATTGATAATGACTTTGTTGCCCTCAGCTGTAGACTCCTCTGTCACGCTCTTTGTAAATTCTGCTCATTTTCACTCCTTTCTCTCGCTAGACCATCTCCTTCCTTACTTCCTTGATCTAGCGCTTTTCTTCACACACCTGGCTTAGGAAACGTGTTAGACCCAGCAAATTATAACAATTTTTGCGCATACCGATGCATGAAAGTAGCCTTATCAATTACCGATGCATGAAATTAGCCTTATCAATACACAAACGTATATTAACCTAAAATAAAAAGTTTGGCTATTAATTTAAATCTTGTTGATATATTATTAATTATTTCAACTTTTATCTATTTTTTGATAGAATATAAAAATTTAAGAATTTTTTTAAATTATAAAATAAAATAACAAAAAACATGTAAAATTGTATAAATATATTACTCCCACTAAATTCGGAGTATGTATATGACATAAATACAAAATATTTAGATTTTTTCCCATAATTTAAAGTAATAATTGACTTTTAGATTTACATCCATTAATTTCCATATATAATCATGTATAGTTGGAATATAACTTTTATAGAATTCCACTTGTCAAATGATTATTTGTTGGACATACCAACTCATTGTGCCAAATGGTATGTCTAGATTAGGAAATTTTTTCTCCTATGACTGGCCTATTCTTATTATGGATGCTGTCAGCGACAACTAACGTGGTAGTCTAGTCATCATTTTTTATTTTTTTTTAATTGTGGGGCCTTCAATCTCTCCTTTTTAATTGTAATTTTTTCTGCAGTTCTTACAATTCAAGTGGAATTAGTCTCGCACACATCAATAGATTTCTGCCGTTATTTTTTCACACCAAATGGTTGCTACATGTTCTTCCTAAAATTTTATGAGAACTAAATTTTATTACACCCTTCACTTTCACAATACAGATTTAAATTTTCCGTAGAGAAACATTCATGATTTCTGTATTTGAACTCCTGTTGAAATCTTTTATTTCTTTTCAACAACCAATAGTCCAATATCATATTTCTCAATCACACTCCATGATAAATTCAGCCTTCATTCAATCTAAATATTATCGGAGACAAACGAAAATTTGTTTTGGAAAAACAAAAAAGAAGAATTTGAATATATGAGGGATGAAGTGGTTAAAACTTGAAAGGAGATAAGAAAGACGATAATCAAATTATGTACTCCCTTCGTTGCATAGTAGTAGATGCATTTCTTTTCGAAACGAAGATTAAGAAAAATATGTGCAATGTATTAATAAAAAGATAATAAAGTAGGAGAGATGAAAAAAATAGAGAGAATAAAGTAAGACAGAGGGAAAAACAAGTGAGAAGAAATGTGTTGATTTTTCTAAAAAGGAAAATGACTCTACTACTATAGAACGTACTAAAATGGCAAAATGACTCAATTTCTATGGAACGAAGGAAGGAGGTTAGATAGTGCATGTGCATTCATGCCTTGAAAATAGCAAGTAATCAGCACAATATTACTATAATAATATGAAAATAAAGAGGAGATAGCAAAAAACTTTTTAAAGAGAAAAAAAATTAATAATGGAATTTCCATGTCAGCCGTCTCTCAAGAGACGCTCGTATAAGGCCATCCACAACGCTATCTCTTATTCACCCCTTAACCATCTCATCTCTTAACTATTTATGGGCCCCACTGTATTTTTCAGCCCATCTCTTAACTAAGAGACATCACCTGCATCCCTCCATCTTTTAACCATCTCATTCCTTAACTATTCATTCAATTTCATTTTTTATTTTTAATTCCAACAAATTCAATTAATAAAAACACACTAAATTAAATAAAATAAAAATCACAATTTAAAGGCCTAAAAAATAAAAAAATACGTAATTAAAATCCAATTTTTTTTAAAAATACATAATTAAAATACTCTAAATTAAATTCTAAAAACTACTCCACCGGCGAATCATCCCCCGAAGTCGGTGGCGGTGCACCCAAGTTAGATCGGAACCGAATACCAAGTTGGGCTTCAAATTGGGGATGTGTCACGACCGCATTTTGCTAAGGATAGCGAAAGCGGGTAAACCGCGACTAATAAGAGGGATTAAAGAAGCGGGGAAAAGAAAAGGGCTAGAACTTGAGAATTTCACAAGGCTAAGTCAATTGATTACATAGAAGCCAAGTATTTCATTACACGGTCTTGAAAACAGAATAGACATCTCCTCAAATAAATCAGAGTTGATGGTGAGGTTCTATAATTCTAAGAGCACAGCGGAATAAGTCCTTGCTAAACGACTTCGTGTATGAAGACACGAATCGTTGGGAGATCAACTTGATAACATCGACTCCGATCATCACTCCATCCTCTTGACGTTCAACCTGCACATTTATAAATACATGCAGGGCTGAGTACAGGAGTACTCAGTGGACACGTGCCGAAAACAAAACATACATTATATAGTTGTCAAGCCATCACAGTAACACACGGGGTTTTTCTTAAAAGGCCCGAGCTTACTAAGTTCTTTTGTGAGCTAAAAGTTCGACTACAGACTAGGTTCTTTCATCATTCATCATTCATTCATAAATCCATTCCATTCATTCATAAATCCATTCCATTCGTGAATCCATTCCATCTATAAATCCATTCCATTCGTGAATCCATTCCATTCGTGAATCCATTTCCGTTCGTGAATCCATTCCATCTATAAATCCATTCCATTCGTGAATCCATTCCATTCGTGAATCCATTCCGTTCATAAATCCATTCCATTCCATGACATTCAATTCCATGACATTCAATCTCATTTATAAAAAAAAAACATTTATGGCATGACAATAATTTTGAAAAGAAACATAGCTCCATTTTGAGAAAAGATGATTTTTCATAACTTCAAATGTATTTGCTTTATATCCACACTAGTGTGCTGGATATTAAAAGAAAGCCCACCTGGTATGCTTATTCCTTAATTCAATTATTTGCGTTGGCCTCACTTGCCCTTGAGCAGTTTATCCTTTGAAAATAAATAGCGTAGCACGCTAATTAGTACTTGAACTATTTCTCTTTAGAAAGAATGCATGCACCCTATGACATAACACCTATATCCTTAGTCTGGTCTCATAGGATCTCAAATCCTTTCTCGGGCTTCACTAAGTTGTAGGATTTATTCATTCACTTCACTAAGTTCGGAGAAGTTCTATTTTCTTAAAAACAAATACTTGAGCAATTAATAAAATATGGATTCTTGGAAAATCCCTTCTTAAATCTTTTGTTTGAATTTTTCTTAAGGCCATCCATGGCGTCGCGGGGCGACGCCGGTCGGCTTTCGCGTCTCCCACTCTACTACTTTATTTTCCCGGAATCTACATAAATTATTCGGAATTTATACATCGACTTTTCGGGCTTCAACTCAAAATTTTCCATCTTCGAAAACTTAGCAATTATTCGGGAATTAATTAATTGAGCTCCAACTCAAGTCCTTAAATTAATCCCATCCCACTTCCCATAATTAAATCTTGGCCCAACAATAATAATAGTCTCCACTTATTTCTTTCTTAAAAATCAGCCCACCTTCTATTTTAATTAAATGGGTTTAGCCCATACTATTTAAAATATTCCAACTTTAATTAACTGACAAGTTGGCCCAACCTTTTTGTTAAATAGTGCAGCCCAATTATATCAACCCATCGTCCATCTCTTCTTCTTCCAAAACTCAACCATTTCAAATCCCTAAATTAGAACTCCCTAAATTAGAACAGAGAAGCAGCGACGGTTCCTCTCCTCAGCTCGTCGCCGCCTCCGGCGAATTCGCCACCGCCGTTTTCTCCTCCGGCAAGCTCTCTCTCTCTTTCAAGTTCTCTCTCTTCGTCGAGCCCTCTCTGTCGAGCTCGCTCTCTTTCTCCGGAGATCGCAGCGCTGCCATCGCTGAGCAAGCGTCGAGGAGCTCCTAGCGCTGCGCGTGCTCTCTCCGGCTCGCGTGGGGAAGCTCCGAAGTCCGCCATCTCACACCGTCGGCCTCGGCGAGCCGAACCGCCGTCTGCCTGCGCCATCGGCCCCCGCAGCTCTACCAGATACTCCTCACTCCAAAGCTAAGTCTCCTTCCCCCTTCCCCTCTGATTCCATTTCTTTGAGCTATGGCAGCAGCTTGGTGATTGTTGATATGTGGTATGATCTTGTTGGAGCATTTGTTAATCTCATGATCTAAATCTTTGAGAGCCTACTGGATTGGTTCCTTTCCTTGGTTTGATTGCTTTTCTTGCAATACTAGTTACTGATTTATCAATTGGGGCACTTAGCTTACTGCATTGAGTCTCTATTTCTTACACATGCTTACTGTGGGAGAACTTGAGGGTTCTGCTATTGTTCCATACTTGGTTGTGAGAATCCTATGGAAATTTCTAAGTTCTTGTGCTATCTATTTGTTGTTCTACATGATGCAAAGGTTATTGGGTGTTGAGGTTGTTACCTCACTTTGATGAATCCTCTCGGATGGGACTGATGTCCAGCCTCAAAATCTCCTGCTTGCTCCTCCTCCCTTCCTTGCTATATTCCTTGACTTTATGTGAGTTTGGGGTGTCGATTTTTGTGGGGAGGAGAAGGGAGATGAGGCTGCTTATATAGTGCTCTATTCTTGGCTTTTTGTGCTTGAGACTTGGAGGCAAAGGCTCCTATTTTGGGGCTGCCAGCTCTCCCTCTTTTGAGTTTAATGTTTATGTCTTTCATACCTCTTTTGGTGTATGTATGGTTGTCTCTCTTGGCTGTTTCCTCAGCCTTGATCGATGGGAGAAGAGAATCTGTCTACTCTATTGTGGGCTTAGGCGATGACTTCTCATGGAAGATTCTATTATCTCAAATTCTAGTGGAGAGATATGAGGATATCTTGATTCTTGTTTTTTTTTCTTAGACTTGGCTGATTGTTTGATGGGGACATAGCATACTTGGCATCTTTACTATTTTGGTGAAGGTCCAAGACTTTATCTTTTTGGTTGGGGAAATCACTAACCCCTTTTGGTGCTTGACTTGCAGGAATAGGCTGCCACATTTGGAGCATGGTGAGGGTGGAATCGAGAAGGATGGGGAGAGAAGAGAAGATCTTGAACTGCAGCTCCCTTGATCAAAGCAACTTAGTTTTTTTTTATCTTGAGATTAGCTACAACAATTTCCGTAGAGTAGAACTAGCCACCATTATTTTTTTCCACTTTGAGAAGGGTCTCCCATGTGCTTGAATCCAATTTGTTGTACTTTAGTATACACATGTGCATTTCTTCACTTTTCTAATAATAGTATTTTCTCTACTTTTATCCTTGAATTAAAATTTTCTTGCATTTTATCTTTTTCAACCTAAAATACTTAGATTATCCATAAGCTGAAAATACATCGAGGGAAGTACGATTACACCACTTCTAAACGAAATTAGATAGGCTAATAAATCCGATTTATCTCGAAAGAAAGGAACGAAATTCTGGGGCGTTACATTGTGGGGCAATTACTGAAATACCCTCGCCATTTACTCATTCTTGACAAATGGAAAGAAATAGAGCCCACATGCCATATGAATTGAACACATATTATTTTTTAAATTGAAGGAACAATAAGTGAGTAAAACGTACATTTGCTCATTTTATGGAAACTACCCTAATAATTTTAATTATGGAAGTGAGAATTGTGTTATGTACTAGCTACGGTTGAAGTCTTGACAGGATTAAACTTTTTGGCAACCTTCATACTATTCTATTTGAAATAATATAAAAATAATTCTTTTTTGATTTTTGATTTTTATTGTTTTAAAATCTTGAATTTCTATATGCTAATAAAAAGATAATAAAAATTTTAGGATTAATTTATTATACTAACAAAATTTAAGTTATAGTAATAGTTTTTATTTTAATTTTTTTTATATAGCACTATATAAATATATAACAAGAAAAAAGGTTTTACCCATAAAATTTCAAAAAGTACTATCTTTTTTTTTTTTTTTTTTTTTTTTTTTTTTTTTTTTATTGTTTTAAAATCTGGAATTTCTATATGCTAATAAAAAGATAATAAAAATTATAGGAGTAATTTATTATACTAACAAAATATAAGTTATAGATTTATACTATCAATGATTAAATATCACATATTTGATAGGAGTAATTTAACACAGTTTCAATACAATATCAACATAGTGTAAAATTTTCAATATTTTAATATCAACACAGTATCAACACAATATCAACACAACATCAATCATTGACTACCGTTGAAATTCTGTTGACATTTTTCTGTTGATGTTTTCTTGTGATCCGTTGACATTTTTTAATGGTTTAGATCATAGTTTTGAGTTTGTACAATATTTATAGTTTTCATTCTATCACTTCCCTATGTCATAGTATATGAACGCGAATTAGATAAGGAAATTTCCATATTTAATATTATTAGGAGAGTTTCCATAAAATGAGCAAATGGACGTTACTCCTCTTATTGTTCCGTTAATTTATAAAATATGTGGCCAATTCATATGGCATGTGGGTACTGTTTATTTCCATTTCTAAAAAAGTTAATGGTAAAGTACACCACGTCATTATGTGAATATGGTACGAAGGATCATGGAATTTTTACTCCACGTCAAAATGAGTTGGTATGCTCAATCATTAATATTTTGACAAATAGATCCACATAGAATTACTTGCAATAGACATTAAAGAATATATATAGAAAGTTTTTCAAAAATTGCAATAGTCAAATATTTATATAAGTACAAATTCATACATATATTTTGCATAATTTAAAGGCAAGTCATATGATGGCATTTTTGAAGGGGTTGATAGCAGAAGCGTTCACATAAATCGATTACATAATAATCATGATCTATTTAGCAGATTATTTAGACAAATTTTATTCGCGCAATTATCACATGTATCATGCTCATAACTCAAATAAATCATGCTTTAAATTAATTAAAACCTAAAACATGCTTTTCTACGGTTTAGCTATTTTACCTTGATGATTCTCCAAAGAATCGAAGATAGCTAGCGTCTTCTTCACGTGAAGATCTTTAGTACTAAACCACGGATCTTCTGTCTGGTTCCTGACTGTAAACTGATATCAGGGTCGGCTGATCTTGTTAGAGTTTGTATACTAGAAATCACGTTTCGAGTGATTGAATACCGTAAAACTCTTATTTTATTTTCCAAGGAATAGAACATATTATTTTTGTCATAATGTTGTTATGTTTTACATTTAATGGATGTTTATGCACGTTAATGTATAAGTACAAAGTCTAAGTCTTTGTTTTAGTAGACTAGTTGTGGGCGACGTCCACTTTAAAGTAACACGGTCAATCCTAAACAAAGAAAAAGAAGAATTTCATGACCTAGATGGAATTAGACTATCCATCGTGAAAGGTTGCAATGTCAGTCCGCATATTTCTAAGCCTTACTTAAATAAGATGACATTGGCGTGTAAAGCACTGAACGGATCTAACAGCAAGACTTGTCCTTGGGCTATCTACTGAAAGGCGAGGTCTTGATAAATATTTGTTTCTTAATCAATGTAGATTAGCATTGAGCATACGGTATTGATTATGCATTACTTTGACTTATCAAATGGTGCGAGTTTTTCGTAACCCAATAATCCGGATATATTGGGTAGTGGTGATTAATATCTAGCGATGCTAGGATTGCTATTATATTGAATAGTGCGCGAGGTGAGTCTCGTTTGATAATGTCCTCAAGAGGAGCACGAAACGAGGTTTTATTATTTGGAACCTAGCTAGCTGATTTTTGAAATCTATCTGGGCCCACCAATCCAGAGATAGAGTGAAGATTACATTTTTGCCCCCAAATTTTTTGATTTCCCCATTTCTTTCATTTGCTACTGTGTTCTTTAGAGCTCAAATTTTCAAAACTCGTCCACCTCCTTCACCCAAAAAGGTGCAGCAGCACAACAGTGGTAGGTGGTGCTTTTGCCCTCCGTCGACCGAAAATTTTCAAAGAGGAATAGCGTTTTCCTTTTGTTGCAGATACATAGATTCTCGGTGGGTCTCGGCGTGGTAGATGCCGCTTTTTACCTCCGAGACTGAAACAAGAACAAGAGCGGCGAGTTCCATTTCGCCAAGCGGTGGTAACATACATCGTAATAATGTGAGATTAAAGATGTACTCCGATGATTTTTGAGGTTTATTGTGTGTTGTTGTGGTAGACACTCCGAGGGATTGAAATCTGAGGTGGATATGATGAAAATGATTAAAGGGAGTGAGTATAATTTCAAGCAGAGGCCTTTTCGAGAAAAATTAACAGAAAAAGGCAGAAAACAAAAAAAGATTGAATCTTGAGAGGTGCAAGATTTGTAATAATGGGGGATGAGAAAGAAAACAAGATTCAAACAATTTTTATGTGAGAGGACCAAGATTCTCGTAGTCTGAGTTTGCTTCCACTAAAACATACCAATCCCTACTTTTTATGTGATCTTTTTAAATTTGTTGGATTGAGGCGGTGGTGGCGACGGATCGTACGGAGGAGGAGAGGCGGCGAAGGCAGCTACAACAGAGGAGGAAGTAGAAGTGGAAGCCATGGATATGGAGGTAGCGGTAGCTACGCGGAGGTGGGGGTGGCTATGGTGGTGGTCTGGTGGAGGCGGTGGCTACAGAGAAGATGAAAATGGCAGAGACTGTATTTGGGACAAGGTTAAATTGGTCAGATTGTAATATTTTAATTTAAATGAATTATTTATTTCACCAAATCTGGTGTTATTCCTTGAAAACTAAACACTAGATAATAGTCTTGCTATGGTGGGCCATCCTCCTTCAAATCTAACGTCGTTACAAATCTGAATATTTTGTAAAAGGAAAACTGAACATGCCCTTAATGTAAATGATTATTATGTTATTTATTTGCTCGATTAATAATTATTAAATTATGATAATCCGAACGCAACGCTTCCGCTTCCAGTTCCTTCAGATCACACCAGTATACTAGGACTTAAATAAAGAAGACGGAAAACCTTTCCTATGAAGGAGAAAAATTGTCCCTCACAGTATAGGAGAGGGGGACGAAAATTTTTCTAGAAAAATAAGTGTATTTTCTGTCTCCTTTATTCTCCTATTTATATTAAGTCACATATTGGGCCCAGACACTCAGACAGGGATCTATGGGAGGTTTTGGTTACCTTTTTACTAATTAAATTGAACCCCAATTTAATATAAGCTTTTAATTGGAATATTACGAGCAGCCACTATAGAAGTAATATTGCACTCCTCACCCAAATCCGAAATTATAAGTACTTCGGGTTTCCATTGCTTGATATTTATTTCTCGCGCTTAAGATAGAAACATCCATAAATTAATTATTGTCTGCTATGGACTTAATTAATTAATATCTTATTAATTCCAAGAGTGGATTCAGCAAGAAATACTTATTTATTATTCATAGAGTAATTAAACTCCAACTAGCTAGGTTCCGAATAATAAAACCTTATTTCAAGATCCTCTTGAGGATGTTATCAAACGAGACCCTCCTCACGCACGATTCAACATAATAGAAATCATAGCACTGCTAGATATTAATCACCACTACCCAATATACCAGGCTTATTGGGTTGCGAAAAACCCGCACCATTTAGTAAGTCAAAGTAGTGCATAATCAATACCGTATGCTCAATGCTAACGTACATTGATTAAGAAACAATAATTTACAAGACCTCGTCTTTCAGTAGATAGCATAAAGACATGTCTCGCTGTTAGATCCAATTCAGTGTTATACCACACCAACGTCATCTTATTTCAGTAAGGCTTAGAAATAATCGGACTGACATTGCAACCTTTCACGATAGGTAGTCTAAGCCTATCTAGATTGTGAAATTCTTCTTTTTCTTTGTTTAGAACTGACCGTGTTACCTTAAAGTGAACGACGCCCACAACCGGTCTACTAAAACAAAGACTTAGACTTTGTTGAGTTACTTATACATTTAAACATGTAATAAACATCCATTAAATGTAAAACATAACAACATTATGACAAAAATAATCTGTTTATTCCTTTGGAAAATAAAATAAGAGTTTTAACAGTATTCAATCACTCGAAAGGTGATTTCTAGTATACAAACTCTAACAATCTCCCACTTATACTCAAAACAGCTTTCGAGTATACAAAAAAATGTGTACTTCGTCTAATTCTCCCACTTATACTAAAAGCGAGTTGAGGTCTCGAGCGAGTCGAACTCTCATTCCTTCAACATGGCGCTCGAACGGTTTCACCGCCAATGCCTTTGTAAATGGATCTGTCAGGTTGTTCTCTGACGCAATCTTGACCACTTGTATGTCTCCACTCTGCAGTATATCTCTAATGATATGATACTTCCTCTCTATGTGTTTGCTCGCTTTGTGAGCTCTTGGTTCCTTCGAATTTTCCACAGCACCCGAATTGTCACAATAAATGGTGATGCTCTTGGGCTGATTCGTAACCACACCTAAGTCCAAAAGGAAGTTCTTGAGCCATACAACCTCCTTTGCAGCCTCCGAAGTAGCCACATATTCGGCTTCCATGGTAGAGTGTTGATAAGGCTAATTTCATGCATCGGTAATGTGCAAAAAAATGTTATAATTTGCTGGGTCTAACACGTTTCCTAAGCCAGGTGTGTGAAGAAAATTGCTAGATCAAGGAAGTTATGAAGGAAATGGTCTAGCAGGAGAATGGAACGAAATGAGCAGGAATTACGAGGAAATTGGCGTGATAAAGGAAGTCTACAGCTGAGGGCAACAAAGTCATTATCTATACCTCGCTGGGCCCACTAAAACGCCTATAAATAGAGAAGAGCATGCAGCGCAAGGGATAGTTTTCCACTCTTCTTAGCTCAATTTTTTAAACACACTTGGGAATAGTTCAGGGGTAATCGTGATAGGGGGGGTATTTTCTAAAGATTTCGTGCTTGGTAACACCGTCCTAGTGAGGGAGAAGATACAATTGCTTTTAATTTCAGCTGTTTTTGCTAGTTTCCACCGTCGAACTTCACTTTTGGGAGTCGACTTTGATGTTGAAGATGTTTAACTGCTTTTACGTTCATGGATCTGCGTTTAGCTGTTTAATTTCAAGTTATTTTGCATAGATCTCTCTGCTGTTAGCATAATTCTTCAATTGCTATGTCAATCTCTGTTGATTTCGTTGTTAAGGTGTTTGATGTGGAATTTGGTGACATATCTGTGGTTGTTTGAGTATTCGGAGTTCTTATTTGTAAAATCTGACGTGATGGAGAGTTTCTTCTGTTTGGAGTTCATGACGGACGCTTGGATCCGGAGTGGATTTAGCGTCTGAGGTTGGATTTGGCATGTGGAAAGACAGTAGTTGTTAGATTTGTTTTATTTCTTCTTGGTTTCTATTTCACTTCGTCTAGGGTATGCAGATCTGCTGAGTTTTTCGTTTATTATGCATAAATTTGATTTCAAGTCAAGAGCTATGTTTTGATTTGCTCATGTTGTTCTCCTTAAAGAAGTTTTACGCAAATTTGGTTGTAGAAGACGATGTCACTGTCAGTTAGTACGAGAGTTAGTTATTCTGCCAATCTTTCAGTCGTACCTTGCTTTTTAGACATGGTCCCCACCGCAGATTTAATTCCTAGGTCTAGCTGTTAGGTTAAGTTTTTTTTTAGGTTCCCAAGTCAAGTTACTTCTAATTTTCCTCAACCCAAGAAAATGCGTGGCAGCAGCCAACACCAAAAACACTCCCAAATCCTTGATTATGAGTCTTACGCATCCTTCTCTGTGGGATCGATCCCTACTTCCCTATACTAGGTTTAGTAAAGTGGTTGAGGGTTTTTGAAAGAAATAGTGCTTTGTGTGTCCGACGACTGGGATTCCTCGCGACCCACGAGTTCCTAGACCGAGTGATCTAGTGGACTTGCTGGATCTAGGGAACCTGTTATTTTCTTATTTGAACAGCCTTAGCACAAATAAAACCCTTTCAAGTGTGCAATGCATTTCTGCTTTATAGTCTTCCAAATTACGGCTCCACCTCCTAAGGTAAACACATATCCATAAGTAGACTTTCTCGAGTCATGATCAGCTTGAAAGTCTAAATCAGTATATCCCAAAGGACAGAGCTCGCCTGCTTTGTAAACTAGAACATAGTCTTTAGTCCGTTTAAGGTACTTGAGTATGTTCTTTACTGCAGTCCAATGTCCTTGGCCCGGATTTGACTGATATCTTGCTACCATGCCAACAGCAAAGCAAATATCAGGCCTTGTACAAAACATAGCATACAAGAGATTACCAACTGCCGAAGCGTATGGTATCCTTCTCATCTCTGCTATCTTAGATGTTGTCTTAAGACACATCTCTTGAAATAAATGGATGCAATGTCTAAAAAGTAAGAAACCTTTCTTGGCATCTTGCATGCTAAAACAACTAAGTACAGTGTCGATGTAAGGTTCTTGAGATAAGCACAACATTCTCTTCTCACGGTCCCTTAGGACCTTGATGCCTAGAATGTGTCCCGCGTCTCCCATATCATTCATCTCGAACTGGTTTGACAACCACGTTCGTACTGATGACAACATCTTTTTATTGTTTCCAATTAGAAGAATGTCATCTACATATAAAACAAAGAACACCACATTCCCTTTCTCATCCTTCTTATACACGCAGCTCTCGTTAGGGCACTTTTCGAATCCAAACTTATGAACAGTTTGATCGAAGCACTGATTCCATGATCTAGATGCTTGCTTGAGGCCATAAATGACCTTCTTAAGCTTCCATACCATGTGTTTTTTGCCCTTGACGGCATAACCCTCGGGTTGTTCCATGTAGATGGTCTCCTCAAGACTACCGTTCAAGAACGCAGTCTTAACGTCCATCTGCCACACATCCCAATCCATGTAAGCTGCTATAGACAAAAGAATCCGGATCGATTTGAGCATGGCCACTGGGGAGAAGGTCTCGTCGTAATCGACACCTTCCTTTTGGGTGTACCCCTTAGCCACTAGTCTCGCCTTAAAGATTTTAACTCGTCCATCGGGTCCACGTTTATGTTTGTATATCCACTTGCTCCCAATGTCAGTACAGCCTTCGGGTAGGACGGATAAATCGTAGACGTCTTTGTCTATCATAGATTGTAGTTCCGACTCCATTGCTCTTACCCATTCGCAATGATCGACATCCGCCTGCGTCTCGCAAAATTCCAGGGATCTAGTACATTGCTGTCCGAGGAGTGATCCATAGATTCTCCCATAGATTCGGGAATTGGTTGTACAATTGGTACTTGTTCTTGGTTAATGGAACTTGTGACTGAAGTGAGCTCTTCTAGAGCCACCTCACTGCTGGGTTTATGATTCATAACAAAGTCTTCCTCTAAGAATGTCGCGTGAGTGCTCACAATGACTTACTGGTCTCGGAGACTATAGAATTCATAAGCTTTCGAACCTTTTGGGGTAACCTGTAAACAAAAATACATCTGTCCTTCAGTCCAGCTTAGTTGGATCCTTTTCCAAAACATGAGCTGAACACCCTCATATCTTGAGATGCTCTAGATTGGGCTTGCGCCCATTCCACAACTCATATAGAGTAGCAGGAACAGATTTTGACGGTAAATTGTCTAATATATGGCTCGCGGAAAGCAAGGCATGTCCCGAAAACGAAATAGGCAGTCGTGCATAACTCATCATCGATCGGACCATGTTTAACAAGGTCTTGTTCCTTCTTTCAGCTACGCCATTCTGCTGGGGAGTGCCCGGCGCAGTCAGTTGGGATTCAATACCCTCTACCAATAAGTAGTCCAAAAACTCGGCACTGAGGTATTCACCTCCGCGATCAGATCGTAGGCTTTTGATACGTTTTCCATGACGCGTCTCCACATAAGCCTTAAACTCTTTGAACTTGTCAAAAGATTCAGACTTAAAGCGCATCAAATAAACATATCCAACTTTCGAGTAATCATCAATAAAGATGATGAAATAGCGAAAGCCGCCTCTTGCCTCGGTTAACATTGGTCCATACACATCAGTATGAATGAGTTCTAGTACTTCCTTGGCCCTATTTCCTTTCAACCTAAAAGGTCTTTTAGTCATCTTGCCTTCTAAGCAGGATTCACACGTGGAAAACGACTCAGTATATAGACCTTTAAGAAGGTCTTGGTCCACGAGAGTTTGAATCCTCCTTTGGTTGGCATGATGATGCACTATTTTAGGACCCTTATTTGGTCTGTTCTTAGTATCTAAACCATGATTCATGTCTTTATTTTGTTTATTTTATCTATTATGGTATTTTGACATGTTTTGTGAGAATTGTGCATATTTGAGCCAAAAAGATAGGAAAAAGTCGAAGATGGAATTCTGGAGCGTTCAAGACGCCCAGTGGCCCGCTGCGTGTGTCGCAGCGACCGCTGGCCCACAACGACCGCTATGCTTTAATCGGTCCGCTCCGAAAAAGTTGTGCTGAAAAGTCTGAAGACGCCCAGTGACCGCTGGGGCATGTGCAGCGACCGCTCGAGAGATTCTCGTAGCCACTGGACTAATTTGCAGCGACCGCTACAGGATGTGCAGTGACTGCTACCCAAAGCGACCGCTGGCCAAGGCGCAGTGGTCCGCTGCGAGAAGGCAGTGCATGAATTTAATAAGATTTTCTCCTGATTTTACCAAGATTAGCAATCTTTTCCTATCCTCCATAGGATTCGACTTACTCCCTATATATACTTCCTTAAACCTCTTCATTCAACAACAACTACTTACACTCTTTGCTTCACAATTCTAGAGCGAAAATATTTGAGAGTTCATCAATGTGCAAGAGGTTGAAGACGAAGTCAAGTGAAGATCAAGGCTACAGGATTCTACCTTTGGGTTTTATCACTTTAGTTCTTATGTTTACATTGTTTTCCCTTCAAACTATGTTTTTAGATTATTCTGTCACGTGTAACTAAATTCATAGGATTCTAGGGATGTGTTAATAACATACTCTTGGTTTATGCAATTTCGTTTTCTATTTAATATCCATTTTGTTTATACTTCGTTTCTTCCTTAAGTTGTTCCGTAATACCGCATGTTTGAGTGACACATTTGATGCTGATCCGCTATAACTTGCTACATAATCGTGAGAGGAGGTTGGCTAGTTAGATCCACTTAATAGACACTACAATTAGCTTCCCTTAAAACGACACTGTTAATTAAGAGTGGAGACTTTTCAAGGGTCTTAGGAGCTTCTAGGAGTTACGTATCTAGGATTGACAACCCTAGTGTTAGTAATCTACGCTTGTACCGCATGGGCAGAACTTATGTGACTCGTCCTATCGAAGTATAGACTGTGCTAGGGTATTGTAGAAGGAATTTGTATAACCATAGTTGGAGAACGCACATCCCTGGAATTCTCTTATATCATTTATTCGATCTCTAGTTTGTGCTGCATCCACCCGCTTTCTATTTTTAGTTTAATTGATTTCACAAAATTCTCTGGTTCTCCAAATAGTAAAAGAAGCTTAGTAGAAGATAACCAATTGGTGATCTTATTCCCCATGTTTGACAACCTAGTATTGACCTTTAGCTATACTAGATCTACCATGTATACTTGCAGGTATATTTAGTGCTAATAAATAGTGCATCAAGTTTTTGGCGCCGTTGCCGGGGAATAATATCACTTTGCGATTTTTATCTACCAAAGGAAAATTTTACTACTTTGGATTTTATTGCTTTCTTTTTATTTTTATTTTTCTTTTTCTTTATCTTTTAATTGAATGGACCTCTTCACAGGAATGGAGAGTTCATACTCTGAAGAGCACCTGGGCGGATACTATGAAGGATACTACAGCCCCGATCAAGGGGGATCATATTATGACCCAGACTGCTCTAATGTTTCATACGACGCACAAGACCCTTATATAGAAGATGATGCAAAAATTTGTGCAGGAATAGAGGAGCAAACCTCCTCCAAGTGGAAAGAAATACTGGAAGTAATCATCATCGAGATCCAGGAAAACAAGAAAGTGACATACCAACAGTTGCTCAATCTGGAAAGGAACATAAGTCTGTTGGAGAAAGGACTGGCAACCTTAACTGTGCAAGTGGGGGAGCTGGAGCTCCACATGGGGGCATTAGCTACGGCAGTAGGGTGCAGGCACACGCCAGGAACGCTTCTGAGTCTACCAGAGATCAATCCTAAAGGAAAGTGCCATGCCTTGCAGCTGCGAAGTGGGACCACATATCAACCTCCGGAAGCATCGGACCTAGGAAGGGGGAGAAAGAAGAAAGAAAAGGGGCCGACCAACCTAGGGCCGGCCGCTGACTATCTGCCAGCGACCGCTGCACCACTTTGCAGCGGTCCACTACCCGAGTCTTAACCCGCTGACCCAGTCTCCTCCAGTATTCCCATCATCCCATATCCCCAGAGATTGAAGAGCAAAAAGCTGGATGCCCAATTCAACAAGTTCTTGGAGGCAATAAGCAAAGTCCACATTAACATTCCATTGGTGGAAGCACTGCAGCAGATGCCGAACTATGCTAAGTTCTTGAAGGATGTGGTGGCTAAGAAAAGAAAGTGGGGGAAGTACAAGATGGTGAACCTTACGGAAAACTGCAGTGCTATACTTCAGAAAGGGCTACCAACCAAGCACAAGGATCTAGGGAATTTTATTTTATCTTGTGTTTTGGGGAACAATGTAGAAGGTAAGGCATTACGTGATTTGGGAGCAAGTATTAATTTAATGCCTTTATATTTTTACAGGAAGCTCGATATTGATAATCTCCGCCCCACTTCGATCACCCTACAGATGGCAGATAGAACGACAACAACACCATGGGGGATCGTCGAGGATGTTTTGGTAAGAGTTGGTGAATTCATTTTTCCCGCTGATTTTGTAGTATTGGACATGCATGAAGACAAGAAGGTGCCCTTGATACTAGGAAGACCATTCCTAGCAACTGGAGGGGCCATGATAGACGTTCAAAAGGGGGAGCTGACGTTGCGGCTACATAATGAAAGCATCACCTTCAACATTTATAACGCCCTAATGTTTCATGGAAAGGAAGGAACAGAAGGCTATCAAGAGTGAAATGTCATCCAAGTAGTCATGGACTACGTGGGAGAAGTGGAAGCAAAATATCATCGAAACCAGGATCCCTTAGAATCGTGTCTAGTGAATTATTTCACGCCTTCTACTGATTCTTCTTCATGTGACGCTGATGTGTGTGCTATGACTGCAGAGCTTGAGGTACTCCCCGAACGGATTCCTCAATTTGGGAATACATTCTTGCCCTTGCGTACTCCCGAGGAAGAGGAAGAGAGGAAGAAGGCTATAGGGAAACCACAAGGACCGCCTAAGGTGGAATTGAAACCGCTCCCCGAACATCTCCGGTACGCATTTCTAGGGTCAGATAGCACTTACCCTGTTGTTGTGTCCGCTGCTTTGAGTGATGAGGAGTGTGATAAGCTGCTATGTGTTTTAAACAAGTATAGGTCTGGCATAGGATGGTCCATTAGCTATTTAAAAGGCATTAGCCCAACCACAAGCATGCATTGGATCTTTCTTGAGGAAGGGCATAGACCCCGTGTGCAAAACCAACGTAGACTTAGTCCAATCATGCAAGATGTAGTGAGGAAAGAAGTGATTAAACTGTTAGATGCAGGAATTATCTAGCTATATCGGACAGTGAATGGGTTAGTCCTACGCAGGTAGTAGCTAAGAAGGAGGGATGACTGTTGTGCCCGGAAAGGATGGTGAGATGATTTCCACGAGAGTAGCCACAAGTTGGAGAGTTTGCATAGATTATAGGATGTTAAATACAGCCACTAGGAAAGATCATTTTCCCTTGCCATTTATTGATCAAATGCTTGATAGACTAGGGGGATACAATTATTACTGTTTCCTAGATGGTTATTCTGGTTATAATCAAATAGCAATCGCTTGGCTATGATTTTGCAAAGATGTGTCGAGACTAACCTTGTTCTTAATTGGGAGAAATTCCATTTCATGGTAAAAGAAGGTATTGTTCTGGGACACAAAGTATCATGTGCAGGGATTGAAGTTGATCGAGCTAAGATTGCAGTCATTGAGAGACTGCCACCCCCGTCCAGCGAAAAGGCCGTGAGAAGTTTCTTGGTACACGCAGGGCTCTATAGAAGATTTATCAAGGACTTTTCGAAAATCTCAAAGCCTCTTTGTAAATTACTTGAAAAAGATGTGAAATTTAATTTTACGTCTGATTGTTTGCAGGCATATGAAGAGTTGAAGAAGGCCTTAGTGAGCGTGCCCATCCTCATCACCCCAGATTGGAGCCAACCATTCGAGATCATGTGTGATGCAAGCGATGTAGTTGTTGGGTCCGCTTTGGGGCAGAAGAGGGATAAGATTTTTAGGGTCATTTACTACGCTAGCAGAACCCTAGACTCTGCACAAGCGAATTATACGACCATAGAAAGGGAGATGCTTGCAATCGTCTATTCTTTTGACAAATTTAGGGCTTATCTCGTTTGAACAAAGACTATAGTTTACATTGACCATGCAGCTATTCGTCACTTGTTCGCAAAGAAGGAGGCAAAGCCAAGGCTAATCCGCTGGATCTTACTACTCCAAGAATTTGATGTTGAGATCAGGGATAGGAAAGAGAGGATCTATCACGAGAAATCAATAAGGACTTCCCCGACGAGCATTTGTTCTACACTCAAGCTATTTTCCCATGGTACGCCGATTTTGTCAATTATTTCGCAGCAAAGGTACACCCTCCTGACCTCACTCCCTATCAAAGGAAGAAGTTCTATAGAGATGTTAGATCCTATATTTGGGATGAGCCCTACTTGTTTAAGAAATGTGCAGACACGATATTAAGAAAGTGCGTACCACAAGAAGATTGGGCAGCCATAGTGGAGAGATACCATTCGTCACCAACTGGAGGAAATTTTGGAGTACAATGGACCACTATTAAGATCCTACAAAGTGGGTTCTATTGGCCAACCATTTACCGAGATTCAACCAGCTTTGTGCTGCAATGCAATGAATGCCAACGCACGGGGGGGATATCAAAGAAAAAGGAGATGCCCATGAACACCATCATTGAAGTGGAACTATTCGACGTGTGGGGGATAGACTTTATGGGACCCTTCCCAAAGTCAGGGAGTACCAATACATCTTACAGGAAGTTGAATACGTGTCTAGATGGGTGGAAGTAATTCCAACCAAAACTAACGATTCTAAAGTCGTAACTGCTTTTGTAAGGAAGAACATTTTTTGCAGATTTGGTACACCCCGCGCTCTCATAAGTGATGGGGGATCAAACTTCAACAATAGGTGGCTCGACAACGTATTGGACAAATATGGAGTCAAGCACAGGGTTACTTCACCATATCACCCTTAAGCGAATGGGCAGACCGAGCTTGCCAATAGGGAGATTAAATCTGTCTTACAGAAAACAGTGAGTACTAATAGGAAAGATTGGGCACTCTGTTTGGATGATGCGTTGTGGGCATACCGCACTGCCTACAAGACTCTTATAGGTATGTCGCTTTACCAATTAGTCTTTGGGAAGTCATGTCATTTGCCTTTTGAGATGGAGTACACGCCTTATTGGGCGATTAAGAAATTGAATCAAGATTTCCACAAGGCTGGCGAGGAAAGACGTCTCTTTCTAAATGAGATGAATGAGTTTCGAATGGAAGCATACGATAGCTCGTCCACCTACAAGGAGAGGATAAAAGCATACCATGACCGGATGATTAGTCCGTGAGAGCTCACTTTGGGGATGTTGTTTTGTTACACAATTCACGCCTCTCCCTGTTTCCCGGCAAATTGAAGTCCAAGTGGACCGGCCCTTACATGATCAAGAAGATTTATGACAGTGAGACGGTTGAATTGTTGGCCCCAGCTGGTAAGTTGTTCCAAGCAAATGGCCATCGTGTGAAGAAGTACTATAGTACGGACAAAGTGTTGGAGGAGGAAGTGGATTTGGTAGAACCCCGAAAGGACTAAAAGGGGTGAAGTCGAGCCAACGAATTTAAAACAAAGGCGCTTGTTGGGAGGCAACCCAACAATGTTTTTGACAATTTTTTTTTATATTAAGTTTTGGGTTTTTTTTTTATCTTGAATTTTTGTTTTTAAAGCCTTGAAAATATTTCGCAGGTTTCTGGACTCCCGCCAGCGACCACTGCGTAGCTCGCAGCGGCCTGCTGGCCATTCGCTGGAACGTTTCGACTCGTCCGTAGCTACCGCTAGAGGGCCCCCAACGACCGCTGCCCATTTCCAGTTTCCATCGTGTTTTTCGATCTTTTTGAATTTTCGCCACGTCCGAACCCCACGAGGAAATTTCAACGTATTTTTATTGCTTTCTAGTTTACTCACGACCCTACCGACTCTACAAACTTATTTTATACTCTGTTGTAAATAAGTTTGGGGGATGAAGGGGTGGACCGTGAGTTTTAGGGTTTTTGTTTTTGCTTAGGTTTTTGTTTTTGTTTTTGCTTTGTTTTGAAAGAAAACCCAAAGATGAATCCTTGTGAAAACCTTGAAAAATGTCGTGAACTTAACATGAAGAACTTAGGAACACGCATGCTTAGGGAAACACTCTAGACCGGGTTGCCAATGATATTACATTCCATCTATGTTTAAGTATGGCTTAATGTTTTGATTTGATGGTTTGGTAAAAAAGGTGTATAATTAGTGAATTGCTTGTTCTCCTTGAATCATGCTTATACCTTGTGAGATTTGAGCTTTAATTTCTTTCTTGTGTGATTTATCTGCATTCATGTATATGTTTCTAGAATTTGCTCCCAGTCTGCCTAAGTTTACATAGTGTTTAAGTTGATAAGGGAAGATGTTAGGCCATCTTTTCTAGCCTACTTTTTACCCAAAATTTTCGACCCTCTCAAAATTTTCATAATTTTTCCCTTTGGAACCAATTTTGAGCCTTTAAGTCTATTCTTTGGAAGCCAAATTAAATGGGGACAATTCCTTGAGTTAGTATAGTTTCTATATCTTTTGTAAAGGAATTGGAGAGATAAGGAGAAGAGTTGAGAAAAGTAGTGTGCTTAAATGTAGAAAAAAAGTACAAGTTGTGAAATAGAAAAAAAATTCAAAATATGTGCTTGATCTAGAAAAGATGTGTATGAAAAAGAAAAAAAATAAAAAAAGAAAAAAAGTTGTGAAAGGTTGTGAAAAGAAAAAGAAAAAGAAAAAAAAAGAAAAATCAAGGAATTGGAAAGTAAGTCAAGGAGAAAAATAATGAGTTTAAAGTGTCTTGGGTTTTAGAAAAGTGGAGTCAATTTAACTCTACTTGGGATATTTTTATGTTTAGTCACTTTTTAGCCAAATATTCCTTACCTACCAAAGAGCCTACATTACAATAAAAAAGAAAGACCTTTCTTGCTTTTGATTCTTAATGACATCTAGTAGAGGAGGGATTAGACTTTGAGCAAGCCTATGGTAAACTTTGCATGATGCATGATTTGAGTGTTATACACTTAGCCTATATACACTTTGAGAGTGAGGGAAAGAACACTTCTCATCTTTGGAAGTTTGCCACATGTGTGTGCTTGAATTCAAGGTGTTCCACGAGTTAGTAATGAAAGTGCACTAATGATTCTTGCTTGATTTGATTACGTTAATACATGCTTAATCTGCTCTTTCATATTTTGAGGCAATTATGATGTCTAGTCCTTTTGCAATCCGTGCGCCTATACTTGTATCTTTATTGTTTTGTTTGAGGACAAAAAAATATTTAAGTTTGGGGGAGTTGATACGATCGGATTTTGCACTATTTTAGGACCCTTATTTGGTCTGCTCTTAGTGTCTAAACCATGATCCATGTCTATATTTCGTATATTTGATCTTTTATGGTATTTTGACATGTTTTGTGAGAATTGTGCATATTTGAGCCAAAAGGATAAGAAAAAGTCGAAGATGGAATTCTGGAGCGTTCATGAAGCCCAGCGGCGCGCTGCGTGTGTCGCAGCGACCGCTGGCCCACAGCGACCGCTATGCTTGAAGCGGTTCGCTCCGGAAAAGTTGTGCTGAAAAGTCTGAAGACGCCCAGCGACCGCTGGGGCATGTGCAGCGACCGCTCGAGAGAATCTCGTAGCCACTGGACTAATTTGCAGCGACCGCTGCAGGATGTGCAGCGACTGCTACCCAAATCCGCAGAGGCTTCGAAAAATCCACAGCGACCGCTGGCCAAGGCGCAGCGGCCGCTGCGAGAAGGCAGTGCACGAATTTAATAAGATTTTCTCCTGATTTTACCAAGATTAGCAATCTCTTCCTATCCTCCATAGGATTCGACTTACTCCCTATATATACTTCCTTAAACC
>NC_062970.1:40462657-40478323 GCF_023119035.1 Salvia hispanica
GGCTTTCTTTTAATATCCAACACACTAGTGTGGATATAAAGCAAATACATTTGAAGTTATGAAAAATCATCTTTTCTCAAAATGGAGCTATGTTTCTTTTCAAAATTATTGTCATGCCATAAATGTTTTTTTTGATAAATGAGATTGAATGTCATGGAATTGAATGTCATGGAATGGAATGGATTTATGAACGGAATGGATTCACGAATGGAATGGATTCACGAATGGAATGAATTTATAGATGGAATGGGTTCACGAACGGAAATGGATTCACGAATGGAATGGATTCACGAATGGAATGGATTTATAGATGGAATGGATTCACGAATGGAATGGATTTATGAATGAATGATGAATGATGAAAGAACCTAGTCTGTAGTCGAACTTTTAGCTCACAAAAGAACTTAGTAAGCTCGGGCCTTTTAAGAAAACCCCCGTGTGTTACTGTGATGGCTTGACAACTATATAATGTATGTTTTGTTTTCGGCACGTGTCCACTGAGTACTCCTGTACTCAGCCCTGCATGTATTTATAAATGTGCAGGTTGAACGTCAAAAGGATGGAGTGATGATCGGAGTCGATGTTATCAAGTTGATCTCCCAACGATTCGTGTCTTCATACACGAAGTCGTTTAGCAAGGACTTATTACGCTGTGCTCTTAGAATTATAGAAACTCACCATCAACTCTGCTTTATTTGAGGAGATGTCTATTCTGTTTTCAAGACCGTGTAATGAAATACTTGGCTTCTATTTTATCAATTGACTTGGCCTTGTGAAATTCTCAAGTTCTAGCCCTTTTCTTTTCCCCGCTTCTTTAATCCCTCTTATTAGTCACGGTTTACCCGCTTTCGCTATCCTTAGCAAAATGCGGTCGTGACACAGAATATCTTTTTAAATGAACTACCTATAAATCAGACAAATTTCGTGAGTTAGGGCAACTAACACTATCAGCCTTTATTAGGCGGGCATGCCTCCATAACTTGGCCTAGCAAAGTCCGTAAATGACAAACCAAACATCAGTTAGAGCATCCACAATGGGACGGACAATGCGACGGACGATGTCGTCCGCGCACGATCCATCGTCCGCGGACGAAGCGCGGAGGATGCCTCATCGTCCGTCGCATCGTCCGCAAGCCACTGTGGCGTCGCGGACGAAGGCGACGCTTATTATTTAGTTCTATTCAATTTTCAAAACCTATATATACCTCTCACTTTTCACTTCATTTTTCACTCCTTCCACTCTCAAATTCACACTACATTTTCTACATGTCAAACAAAATGAATTCTGGAGATTACCCAAGTCGGTGGTGGTGTGCTTCCCCAATCGACGGAGAATTCAAGCGGTGCAATTGTACATGTCATTGTACGGCAAATTCAAGTCCTAGGCGCTCTTGAAGGAGAAGCAGAAGTTCGTTGGTGGTGTGCTTCCCCAATCGACGGCGGCGAAGAAGAGGGCGTCGAAGCGCACCTTCACTGATTATACAAGCAGCGAAAGCGGCGCATCTTCAATGGACCTCAACAATCTGGTTTTCGAGGATGAGAGTTCCGGCACACCTATGTCCTCCCGGCATCCCCCTAGCATCAAGGCTGCTAAGGCCAAGGGCAAGGCGACCTCCTCCGCCGTGGCGCCGCCTGACCAGGCCTCAAGCCCGACCCCGAGCGCGACCATGGCCCCGTCTTCGGCTGCGTCACATGCCTACACGGATTTGGTGGCCTCCTCCGACTATAGGACGTTGTTGGACGCGCACAACGCCCTGATGCAAGCGACCAACCTAGCTCAAATCGAAGGCATCCATCGAATGATTGATGGCCTCAGCCGCAGGTTGGGACTACTTTAGACTAGCTAGTGTTTTTTTATATGTAGTGCACTTTTTTTTTAATTTCTAATTTTGTAACTTTTTTTTGAATTAAGTAAATGTAGAATTTGCCTTAATTGTGTTGTTTTTATTTATTTATTTTGCTTGATATATTTGCATAAATTATATGAATACAAAATAGAAATAAAATGCTTAGGGCGGGGCTATAAGGCGGGTTATAGTCCGCCCCATTGCAGGTAGAAGGAGCGGAGGATAAAATATTGATGTGGCGGTGCATAGCGGGGCTTAGTCCGCCCCATTATGGATGCCCTTAATCCCATTTAATACCCTACATTATATTTAAAATTAATATACACAACTCATTTTAGTCACATTATATTTAAAACTAACATACTTACATACACAAGCGAGCCAATATTTACTAATTTTTTTAACATTTAACACCCATGCCGTTAAGAAGTGTGACTCAAGGCCCATATTATACTAATTTTTTTACGTTTCTTAATAACCATGCCGCTAAGAAATCTATACTAATCTAAAGGACAGTTTATTGAAAAGATATTTTTGTCCTTTTTGGAGGGAAAATGTGAAGCTATTTTGTTTACCTTTTTAGTCATTTAGTGAAATGGTAACCATTGGATAAAAAAGAGGCAATATTATTGGACCAAATATTGGTGGGGAAAAAATGGTCCACTAAAATTATAGCTTCTCCACTATTATTGAGTCTACTATCAAACCAAAGCTAATGAGAGACAGAGAAAGGTGAGAAGAAAAAAAAAGAAAAGAGGAAGGAGAATGAGAGAAATGCAACTGCCGGCGGCGCCGCCGGTTAGGCGGCTGTGCAGACCCACCAAAATCCTCCGGAGCACAAAATACCAATTCTTGAATGCTGGAGCACACTACAGCGACGCCGGCAGGCCAGGTTCTTGCGGGCGGCGAAACAGGACGGAGGAATTGGCGAGGCAGAGCGGTGGAGCGGCGTTGATCGGCGAGAAGAAGTGTCGGTGATTCAGAAGGGAGGCCGGCGGACGGCATGTGCAGGCGGGCAGCGAAGCAGGGCGATTGAGCGACGAGACTGTTCGAAGAAAACGGAGAGATGAGAGATATGCAGAAACGGAAAAATGGGGAAGAAGAATAAGACGAAGAAGACGACGACTCATTTCTCATTAGGTTTTAAATAAACTTAATTTAAGTGGTCTTAAAAGTTGGGCTTTTGGGCTATATAATTAAAAAGTACAGAGTATGTATATAGTTAACTTTTAAAGATTAATTAATTTTAAAATAAATTTTAATTTAAATGGGCATATTTAAATTTAAATTAAAATTAAATATGTTTTTAAATCTTAATTTCCAAAAAAAAAATGTTATCTCGGACACACGATATATTTTACTTTAGATTGAAGATGGTTTCAATTTTTTAATTTGAACATATTAATTTTTATTTATAACTTATTATTAATTATTTAGCAAAACATTTTATATAAGATTCATTTTATCTTAATAAATTATTATTATAATTATTTATTTTGTATAATATATTTATTATATATATTATTGAATGTATAATATTTTAATATATATTATATATCAATATGAATAATTGTATTAAATTATTTAATTATGTTTGAAAATTACTGATAAATTGGGTTTATGTTTAATTTAATAAATACTACTATATAGGTAAGATTAATAAAAAGTAAAATCTAAAAATATAAAATTAAAGTCCATATAATAAGGTACTATAATAAGGTACTATGATCTTTATTTTGAAATTATTGAAACATTTTTTGTATATTTATATGTAATAAGGTTTTATTGTATAGTATTTTTTATTTCAAATAATGGTACAAAATTATGCAATTTATAGTAGGGGTACATTTTTATTAATAGATTATAGTTTTAATTTAAGTGGTGTATTATATTATTATATTCATACTAAGTTTTAATTTAAATTTTTAATTTATTGGACTTTACATTTTTTGAATTATTTTTTTGAATTAAGCAATTATATTTAAGTGTTGTATAAATTGAATTGTTTTTTATTTACTCATATTTCTATTTTTTTACTTCTCAAAATTTTAAAATATGTTTATATTGAATTCAATGTGGCTAAACCAAGTAATTATGAAACACCAATAAATAATGATATAAAGTGAAACTAAATTAATATCATTATAAAACAAATAACAATATTGCATAACATTAATTGTTGTTGTGTATAGTAATATACAATTTTATATATAATATATTAGTTTAATTAAATATGTTGAAAATCATTATAAATATATATTTATATTCAATATATATAATTTATAAATATATTTATATTTAAATTACTAGAATTACACATAATTATAATTGAGTTGATTTTGTTAATCAAAACTGGTGAACTATTTGTTCCTTCAAATAGTTTGCTTTTTTTAATTCTTTTGTGAATAGTAGTATTACATTTTTCTTTATTTGTATGTCTTATTTCATTTCATCCACACATGTCCTCCTTTGTTATTTCTTTTATTTTATGCTACACCCATATCAAATATTAAAATAAAATACAATCATCTGCTAAAATATGAAATGTTTCATTGAGAGTGGGTTGAAAGAAGTACAATCGTACAAATATTTTTTGTTGTTATTTATAATATTGCAAATACCTATTTTAATTAGTTCTTATCTATAAATATATTTTATACTTAATTACTCTATATTTTTTATTTTAAGTTAATATATTTTCATTATTGAAAAATCTTCTGTCTTGCGCTATGCACAGGTATTAACACTAGTGAAGTATTAATGATAACACTAGTGAAGTATTAATGATGGAGTGATGAGTAACTACAAATATAGTTGTACGTATCTAATCTTATAGAATGAAATATATAATTGACTCCCTGATCCACCTAATCACAATCTCCAATTTATATGAGTAGACCTAAACCCAACATCCATATTTGATTTTTCTTCTTTCTTTTACCCAACTACTAGTGTTAGTTCAGCAAAAATAAAAAACGTGGGAATTTATGACAGTTTCCAACTACCCTTCAACACCTGCTCACATAGTCACATATTTCCCACTATATTACAAATCCACCGCTGCTTCATCTTTTCCCTCAATCTCAACAATGGCGCCTCTCGCTCTCCTCCTCCTCTCCCTCCCCTTCTTCTTCCTCCTCCACACCCTCTACTACCGCCTCCGCTTCCGCCTCCCCCCCGGCCCCCGCCCCTGGCCTATCGTCGGCAACCTCTACGACGTCAAGCCGCTCCAGTTCCGCTGCTTCGCCGATTGGGCCAACTCCTACGGCCCAATCATATCCGTCTGGTTCGGATCCACTCTCAACATCGTCGTTTCCAGCACCGAGCTCGCCAAGGAGGTTCTCAAGGAGAAGGATCAGCAGCTGGCCGACCGCTACCGCAGCCGCACCGCCACCAGGCTCACCAAGTACGGCCAGGACCTCATTTGGGCGGACTATGGCCCTCACTACGTCAAGGTGCGCAAGGTCTGCACCGTCGCGCTCTTCTCCGCTAAGAGCCTTGAGTCGCTGCGGCCTATTCGGGAGGATGAGGTCTCCGCCATGGTTGAGTCTATCTACAATGATTGCACCGCCCCTGGTATGTCTCAGCTCGTCTTTGTAAACCTAGATCCTTCGATTTTTTCATTGTTTTGGGATTGGTGATCCAGATTTGGTTACTGTTCTGTTCTAAGTCAACAATTTTGACTAAGCTGAATCAATTAATTTTGAACGCGAATACCTGATTAGGATCTGGATTGGATTGATATTAAGTTAATCGCTAAATTCACTCTAGATTTACCATCGCAGTTCATTGATTATGTTGAACCGTTAATTGTTTGAATCTTTGACGACCATAGTCTCTTGGTTAGATAGAAGCTGTATGATTTAGATCACATTTTGCAGAAATTAAAGGAGAATTTTGCGTTTTACTTTTGATTGTTTCAGCAGCAGCATACCTTAGACTCAGATTATGGATCCATCGGCAAGTATATAATGAGCGATACATTTCATATTGTTGTTGATTTCTTCAACTTTTTGGTGTTTTCTCCAGTGCTTAATGTTAATTGCAATTTGTGCAGGAAACTCAGCTAAGAGCTTGCTGCTAAGAAAATATCTAGGAGCAGTGTCATTCAACAACATCACCAGAATTGCGTTCGGGAAGAGATATGTGGATACCGAGGGGAGAATACACAAGCAAGGAGAGGAGATGAGGTCCATCGCTGACAACAGGTTGAGGCTCGGTGCCTCCCGCCCCATTGCTGAGCACGTTCCGTGGCTCCGGTGGTTGTTCCCTCTGAACGAAGAAGACTTTGCAAAACACGCAGCACGCAGGGATCGCCTCACACGAGAAATCATGGAAGACCACAACGTTGCTCGCCAGAAAACTGGAGGAGCCAAGCAGCACTTTTGTGATGCATTGCTGACACTCAAGGAGAAATATGATCTGACCGATGACACCATCATTGGCCTTCTCTGGGTGAGTTCATGTTCATCTGCGTACTCAAAACATCCTGATGCACGATGATCATGGTTAGAATATAAGGAATGTATCTGTGTAGAGCTGAGCCTTAATACTTATTGCTCTGTTTTGATAAACTTACAGGACATGATCCATGCTGGAATGGACACCACTGCGATATCTGTGGAATGGGCCATGGCAGAGTTGATCAAGAACCCGAGGGTCCTACAGAAGGTTCAAGAAGAGCTCGATCGCGTCATTGGAACTGAACGTGTGATGACAGAATTGGACTTCGCGAACCTTCCCTACCTACGGTGTGTGGCCAAGGAATCACTCCGATTACACCCTCCAACCCCACTCATGCTTCCTCACCGTGCCAGCACCAATGTCAAGGTCGGAGGGTACGACATCCCCAAGGGCTCAACCGTGCACGTCAACGTGTGGGCAGTTGCACGTGACCCTGAGGTGTGGAAGAACCCCTTGGAGTTTCGCCCCGAGAGGTTCCTTGAGGATGATGTTGACATAAAAGGACACGATTTTAGGCTTCTACCCTTTGGTGCTGGAAGGAGAATATGCCCGGGAGCGCAACTAGGGCTCGATATGGTGACGGGAATGCTAGGCCGCCTTCTGCACCAGTTCACATGGGCTCCTCCGAGAGGGGTGAACCCAGAAGACATCAACATTGCAGAGAGACCGGGCGTGGTCACCTTCATGGGCACTCCGTTGGAGGCGGTTGCTACTCCGAGGTTGCCAGCGAACTTGTACCAACGTGTGGCGGTGGACTTTTGATTTTGGAATGGAGAATGAAGGTTTAGCTCATGTCTGCATGAGGTTAGCAAGACCAGCACGGGTTAAGTGGCTTTTATCAGTGTCAGATTAAATTTTGCTATATTTCAGATTTAATTTTGTTATATTTCAGATTAAATTTCAGCTCAAAAGCAATTATTAATGGCAAACCATGTGTGTTGTGTAAGGGAAAATATAGATTTGTTGGTTCATAGAGGTCTCTCTTCAACTTCTAATAAACATATGACAAAATTTGTCTTTTTTTGGAATTTACAATATTTTTGTAGTTCTTCCAAGGATTATTTGCTAAATTTATTAACTTATGAATAATTGTCTTTTTTTGGAATTTACAATATTTTTGTAGTTCTTCCAAGGATTATTTGCTAAATTTATTAACTTAAGGATTATTTGCTAAATTTATTAACTTCTAAATTTTTTTTGGTGGGGATTGAACCCATGATCTCTTGAAGAGAACAAGTGGTGTAATAACTTGAACATTAGTTATTCTTATATTAAAACAAAACATTTTTTATCCCTCAAACTAGGAGCATCCCCATCCGTTCTCTTAAATAAGAGTACGGAGGTGGGCTCGGACCTACTTTTCCTTGTCCGCAAGAGCACAGCACCCGCATCCATGTTCTTCCGCAAGGACAAGCTCAAGAGTCCCACCATTCTAATATTCAATTTAAATACTTCAATTACTAAAAACATTTCTACAATATAAAAATACATTAAAATATAAAAAATACATAATTAAATCCTAAAAATAAAAATTACATAATTAAAATCCTAAAAAAATAAAAATACACAACTAAAATTCTAGAAAATAAAAAAATACATAATTAAAATCCAACAAATTAAAAATTACATAATTAAAGACTAAAAATACCCCGTGGAATTTTTTTGTGTTGAAGTGGGGGTATTTATAGATGAAAATGTGAATTTTGGGAAAAAGAAAATTGAAAAATAAATTAAAAGTGTGTAGAAAACGGATATAATTTATTGGGAAGTGGGAAAATATTTTTTTTATTTAACACGGTTTTTTTAATTAATTTCAAATTTTTTTTTTAAAAAAAAAGAAAAAGTCAAATTTGCCAACGGCATAATGGCCCGCCACGTAAGGCTGCTCAGCGGCACGAACGTGCTCTTATTTAAGAGCAGCGTCGTGCCGCTGGCACGGACGGACGGCGGTGGGGCGTGCCGCTGGCACGGACACGCCTCCGCTGCGGATGCTTTAATAATTCATGTTTAAATTTATATTCTAATGAGTAGTTATTAATATGATAATATATTTATCATTTACTAAATTTTACTCATTACTATATTTAATTGTTAGTATTTCTATAATATAGGTAGTGGTTATACCTAATGTTTAATAAATAATTTACTATATACCTATATTTCTTTCAAAACTAACTAATATTTCATATTTACTTATATATTTCATATATATATCATATACATTTTTTTTTGAATTAATATGAACTTATCTATTTTTATATCTAAAATAGTAAATTTTTTATCCACACTAACTTGTACCAGTAATTCGTATATTTAGTTATATTTATTCATAAAAATTAATTAGATCTTATTATCTACTATTTTTTAATATTTATATATTTAATGTATTTTGTTATACATAGAGTTTATTTTATCATCCATTAAATTGAAAATATTATGATATTATATATATATATATATATATATATATATATATATATAATTCGTTCGCATAAAACGGTTCGACCAGTGGTTCACCCGGTTGAACCATGAACCAGTAGCTTCGCCGATTCACTCAGCGGTCCGGTTTTTAAAACATTGGTTTGGGCAACTTGCTTTTATTGCTATGTTAAAGTGTTTATGTGCTTATAATTTTTGACCACATGAGTAGTGATTTAGAGACATAATGTCTCCAAGCCATAATACCTTTGTGGCATTTTGACATAGATATATTTTTTATAATGAGTACTTTACCCAATATTATATTAAATGGATACAAATCTAATTAAGGAATATTAAATCAAATTAAATATCTTTATCTAAATGCATATTTATTGATTTGATTGGATATAAGCTACTATCATGCTCGAAACTTTTTATATGTTTACATATCATTTTTTTCATGTTAATTTTATACTATTTTATTTATTTAAAAATCATAAAAATTCAAATTATAAATTAGTTACTATAATGCAGACTAAATTATTATTTAATAATAAAATAATTTGATAACTTCATATTATTATTTTTCAAATAAATTTTTATCTAATCAGTTGATAATTTAATTATGAGTTATTTTCTTTTTTTATGTTATACTTTCATAGCCGGTTAATTTTATTATTTTTTTTTTGTTAAATGTCTTATTCAAATTTGAATTGTATGATTAAATAATAGTAGTAGTTATTATGATGAATCATTTATTTGCGTTATCTTTTTGTATTTTTTTATTAATTTTCTTAACTTTTATCACATGTATCTTTTTATATTTTGATTGACAAGTACTAGTTAGCCTTCGACTCTATAAAATTATGCTTAGAAAATTAACTTTATAATGTTTCAAAAATAAAAAATTATTTTATTTTTTAATGCGAAAATAATTGGATGAATCAACTTTTCTCATTTTAGATTATTTAATATATCGTACATCAACTAATTATATTAAGAATTAAGAAAATTAAGAATCATAAGTTCCATTAATAATATCCTTTTTAAGTTAGTAATTTTAATATAAGAAAATGAGAAGATTTTAAATATATAGCTTTAAAATGTTAAATATAAGAGTATTAGTTTAGAACATGTGATTTATTTTTTTTGAGTTGTAATTCCAGAAATAATAGTAAAAATGAAATGTAAAGAATTAATATTACAATTTAAAAAATTTTTAAATCAAAATTACGTACTCAATTAGTATTAAAAATCAAAATTGCATCTCAAATAATTTTAAAATCAAAATTGCATACTCCAAATTTGTTGCTACATGATATAGTAAAATTTCAATATTTAATAAAGAAAAGTAAATATTAATTATGGTCAATACTAGCATTAACAATGATGTAAAAAAATAATAATTTAAAGTTATTCATATTTTAAAATATAATTTAATTTTTCTTGATACAGTAAATTTAGTTAAGAACTCTATATTTTACAAATAATCAAATTAACCTTATTGAGATCTTAATTAATACTACTTCCATATATAAATGCAGGGGCAACAAAGTACATATACAAAATAAAAAATTTAATTTAAAATTAAATGTAAAATAAAATTACTACTTTAACCTCATTATGTCTCTTTCTTGCACAGCTCAAACTTGTCTTTAAGCAATGGCTTTGTCAGCATATCTGCTGGATTGTCATCCGTGTGAACCTTGAACACTTTCACACTTCCTTTTTCTATCCCTTCTCTGATAAAGTGTAAACGAACGTCTATGTGTTTACTCCTTTCATGATATACCTTGTGCTTTGCCAAGCAAATTGCGTTGTTATTGTCACAGCCAATCGAGATGGCATCTAGCTCATAACCAAAATCTCCAGCAATGCCTTTAACCCAATAGCTTTCCTTCACCGCTGCAGTCAGCGCCATGAATTCAGCCTCAGTAGTTGACAAGTGCAACCACACTTTGGAGACTTGACTTCCAGCTAATAGCTGCTCCAAACATTGTGAAGATGTATCCAGATTGTGATCTTCGATTGTCAATGTTTCCTGCAAAATCAGAATCACAAAAACCAACTATTACATCACCCATGTACTCATCATCACCCCTGAACAATATGCCAAAATCCCCAGCCCCTTTCAAGTATCTCATCAACCATTTGAGTGCACTCCAGTGCTCCCTTCCATGATTAGCCATAAATCTGCTGATCACACTAATTGACTGAGCTACATCTGGCCTTGTTGAGATCATAGCATACATTATGCTCCCAACTATATTCGCATAAGGAATCCTCTGTATTTCGGCAGCTTCAGCCTCTGACTTTGGCCTCTGCTCTAGTGACAACTTGAAGTGTTGGGCTAACGGAGTTGCTGTCTCCTTAGCATTCTCCATCTTAAACCTCTTCAAAACTCTAGATACATAGTCATGATGTTGAGTCAGCCAGATCAGCTTCCTCTGCCTGTCTCTAACAATGGTCATTCCCAGAATTCTTTTAGCTGGACCCAAGTCTTTCATATCAAAAGCAGCATTTAAATCATCTTTAACTGATTGAAGTTCTTTCTTGCAGGCTCCAGCAAGTAACATATCATCTACATACAGTAGAAGATAAGCAACAGGCACCCCATTCTTCCTCTTAATATACACACATTCATCATACAAAGATTTCTCAAAACCACAACTAACCATGTGATTATCAAATTTCTTGTGCCACTGTCTGCTTGCCTGCTTTAATCCATAAATGCTCCTCTTGAGCAAACAAACTTTTCCTTCATTTTCCGGGCTGACAAAACCCTCAGGCTGAGCCATGTAAATTGTTTCCTCCAGCTCACCATGCAAGAAGGCGGTCTTAACATCAAGTTGTTCCATTTCCTAGTCCTTTTTAGCAACAACAGCAAGTAATATTCGAATTGAAGTATGTTTCACAACTGGAGAAAATACCTCATTGAAATCCACACCTTGCTCCTGTGTGAAGCCTCTAGCAACTAGTCTAGCCTTGAATCTGATATGATCACCCTCTACTGCTGATTCAATCTTCTTCTTGAAGATCCATTTACAATTCACAGTCTTTCTGCCTTCCACCCTTTCAACTAGTATCCAGGTTCCATTCTTAAGAAGAGATTCTATCTCCTCCACCATAGCTAGCATCCACTTATCTGCTTCCTTGGACTGTATTGCTTCTCTGCAGGAAGCTGGTTCACCATACTCTACCTCCTCAACAACACAGAGAGCATAGAAAAGCATTTCTGAGTCAGAGTATCTTGAGGGTGGCTTCACGTTTTTCCTCCTCACTCTATCTCTAGCAAGTTGATAATTTTCTAGACTTTCTGTACCAGCAGCTGGATGACTATAATCAGAATTATTCCCATGATCTTCACTGAATTCTTGATCCTTATTAGGATCTTCAACATCAGGTGGTGCACCCTCAGGCTCCACCTCAAAATCAGTAGTCAATCTTCCTTGATCATCTTTAGTATTTTTCTGCAAAAATGGCATTTTATTCTCCCAGAAAACCACATCTCTGCTGATGATGATCTTGACATTCCCAGGCTCTACACACCATAGCCTGTATCCTTTTACTCCAGACTGATAACCGAGCATCACACATCTTTGTGCTCTAGCCTCTAATTTTCCTTGCCTGATGTGAGCAAAGGCTCTACAGCCAAATATCCTTAATCTGGAATAATCTCCAAGCGTTCCATGCCATCTGAAGTCAGGTATATCACCATCTATGCTTGAAGCTGGGCACATATTCAGCAATTTAACAGCTGTGGAAGAAGCTTCAGCCCAAAACTTCCTCTCCATACCAGCTGAGAGTAGCAGACACCTAACCCTTTCAATAATGGTTCTATTTGCCCTCTCTGCCACACCATTTTGTTGTGGATTCATGGGGACAGTTTTGTACCTCTTAATGCCCTTACTCCTACAATATTCATCAAACTCCCTTGACAGATATTCCAACCCATTATCAGTGCGAAGACACTTCAACACCTTTCCCTTCTCTAGCTCAACCTCAGAACACCAATCTGAAAACTTCTTGAAAGCCTCTGATTTCTCTTTGAGTATATAAATCCACATTTTTCTAGAGTAGTCATCTATAATCGTCATATAGTATCTGCCTCCACCTATGGAGTTTACTTGAGCAGGACCCCAAAAGTCACTATGTGCATAGTCTAGTGGCTGGGTGGATAGATGTTTACCTTTAGGGAAGGACAACTTCTTTGATTTTCCAAGAACACACTCTTCACATTTGAGCTGCTCCTTATTCAATTCTTCCTGCATGATTCCCTTTTTCACAAGCTCTCTGACACTGCCCTCTGCAGGGTGGCCCAATCTCATGTGCCATAACTTCACATCCTCTATCACTGAGTTTGCTTCAACATCAGGTACTTGCACTTCTGCCAGCAGATAATACAAACTTCCCCTCCTTTCAGCCACCATAACTTCCTTTCCACCCTTACTGACCACCATTCTTCCTTCAGCAGATGAGAATACACAGCCCTTTCTTTCAAGAAGCCCAAGGGAAATCAAGTTCCTCTTAACTTGAGGAATATATCTCATCACTTAAAATTCTGATGCAGCCATCACTCATTCTCAGCTTCACAGAGCCAATGCCTTTCACATGGCATACTTGATTGTTGCCCAAAATTACTGTCCCAGAACTTTCACTCAGATCTTGAAACCACATCAAGTTAGAGCTCATGTGGAAACTGCAGCCTGAATCCATGATCCAGCTCCCACCAATTCCACTTTCCATCACATTCAGAATCTGATGCTCTTGACTCTCTTCTGGGCAATCTGTGGCGTTCACCATCTTCTCACCAGCCTGTGCCTGTTTTTTCTTCCAAACATAGCAGTCCTTTTTCAAGTGACCGGGCTTCTTGCACCAATGGCAAGAACGAGTCTCTTTTTGATCATGTTGAACACTCTTGGATGTTTCTTGAATGGTTTCTTGAACTTATGTTTCTTCACATTGAGGCTCTCTGCAACAGATGAACTAGCCTCATTTTCCATCCCCCCCTTTGTGGATTTCTTTAGCTCGAATTGCTGTCTGAACCTCCACAAAAGTGATGGCCTTGTCTTTCCCATACAAAATCGCATCTCGCAGTTGATCAAAAGATTTAGGAAGAGCATTTAATAACAAAATTGCCTTATCCTCATCTCCTATAGCCACATCAATATTCTCAAGATCATCTATGGTTTTGCTAAAATCTTCCAGTTGTTCTAACACCCCCTTATTCTCCAAGAACTTATAGGAATACAACCTTCGCTTCATATACAACCGATTAGCCAAAGATTTCGTGAGATAAAGATCCTCTAACCTGGCCAAGATTCCAGCAGCGCTTGCCTCCTTTGCCACCTCCTGTAGAACTTTATCGGCGAGGCACAATACAATCGTGCTGTGAGCTTTGGCCTCGATCTCGGCTTGCTTCAACACAGCCTTCTCATCGAGAACCCCTTTTTCCTTCTGATCTTTCTGTTTCATTTCCAAAGCCGATGCGAGCCCCTGTTGCGTCAACATCGCTTTCATCTTCATTCTCCAGAGTCCGAAATCGTTGTTGCCGGTGAATTTTTCAGCCTCAAGACGCGCTGCCATCTTCAAGAATCGCAATCAAATTCACCTTCAATTCTCAGCTCAAATTTGGGGAAAACTGCGACCGGCGTTCCCACAGACAGCGCCAATTGTGAATCTAACTGGAATTGAAAACAACTAAAAGAAGAACACAAGAATTTAGGGAAAGAATTTCTTATTCAATTTCTGGAAGAATACAAAACGAGAGAGATGATTTTTGGTGAATGAGTATTCCACAAGCTAAGACTCACTCTATTAATCAGCTAGATACAAATGGACGGCTGTGATTAAAACATCTAACTAATTACCATCCAATGGCTCAGGATAGCCCAAAGCAGTCTCCATATCAAATCCTCTAACTTGCACATCTTGAGTTTGATTTAGCTCAACACAGCTGCTGTAATCAATCATCATAACAGTTTTTCCCAGATCATCACAAATACCTTTTTAAATCTTAAAATATTAACATTGTATAGTTACAAAAAAGTCGTGCCAATGTTAATGAACTTAAGATAAACATAGGTTATAAAATAAAAATACTACTGTATAAAATAAAGAAACCGATTCTCAAATAAAATAAGTAGTAGTAGAATATAATGATAAGAATGAGCCCATTTTAATTAGTCGATACAAGACTAAAAGAGTACATTATACATCCAACAAACTTAAACAAATGTACAAAACATGATTAATAGTACGGCAAAACACATTCTTAGGTCCTTATACTTTAGTCAAAATGTTAATTAGGTCCTTGTACATTTTTTTCATTTTAATAGGTCCTTATACTTTTCACAATATTTTTATCAGGTCCTCGTACAATTTTTTGTTTTAGTAGGTCCTTATACTTATATCATAAATTTCATTAGGTCCTTGTACAATCTTTTATTTTAGGGACTTTTTTACATTTATCTTGGATAATAATCTAAATTTAATTAAACTTAATGAACTTTTTAATATTCCATTATTTAACTTAGCATAGTCTATAAAGATAATATCATCTTGTTATCCAATAATCTCAATAAGTTGTAGAGAATAATAAAAAGATTAACCGTGATGATTGAAGATTAAAATCGAAGTTTTTTTTAGAATAACTATCCGAATTTTCAATTGATTATTTATATTTATATTGAAAGATACGTTTCCCTGAATATTTATAATCATAAGATAAGTTAAATAATAAAATTAAAAGGTTCATTAAATTTAATTAAATATAAATTATTATCTAAGATAAAAGTAAAAGAATATCTTGAAATAAAAAATTGTATAAGGACCTAATAAAATTTATAATCAAAGTATAATGACCTACTAAAACGAAAAAATTATACGAGGATGTGATAAAATTTATGAGAAATGTATAAGGACCTACTAAAAT
>NC_062970.1:40481782-40495395 GCF_023119035.1 Salvia hispanica
GTTCGCAGATGAAGTTAAATTTGGTCAAACCTTCTCCAAAGACTTTGTTCAATCTGCAATTTTTTAAAGTTTTTTGACAATTTAAATTTTAAACGGTGCCAGATGATGTTGTTTGAAATTAACATTATGATTTAGAAAACTTCTCTCTGCAAAGAAAAAGATGAAGCGGAGTATGCTTTTATACAAAAGAAAAAAAAACACTTTCACCATTGTGTTCCACTTTGACTTAGACATATACTTTAGAGAAATATAAAAAAAGGAGTTTAATTAGTCAGTAGAATATAAATCTTATTTTCGTATATTAAGTAGTATAATATTATACTAATAAAAGTTGTAAAAATGAAATAATACAATTAAAAAGGGATTGACTAAAATTAAAATTTCGCAACACAAAATATTTTCATTTTTATTTTAAAGCCATGTATGCTTTCTGGCTGCGGCATATCTACATAGGAAGTCAGTATTACTAATAAAATAATAACTATGGATTCATTATGCCTAATACTACCTCCGTCCCTCAAATTTTGACACATTTTGACCCGATACAGGTTTTAAGAAATGTAATGGAAAGTGAGTTAAAAAAAATTGGTGGGATATGAGTCCTACTTTTAAAGTATTAGTTTTACAATAAAATGTGAGTATGAACGAGTTTGTGGAATATGGAGTCCACTACCAAAAATGGTAAAAAGTGAAGTGTGTCAAATTTTTAGGGACGGACCAAAATAGTAAACCGTGTCAAAATTTAGGGGACGGAGATATAAAGCCAAAATTCGGTAATTAATAGCCCAGTGGCTAGAAATGCAGTATTTATACCTAGACGACCAGGTTTAAATCCTCTCTCCACCATATCTTCTTTTCCTTTAAGTTCTTCCAAGACTTTATATGTATTCAAAGCAATGTTTTTTAACACAATTTGTTTAATTCCTATTTAGTTTTCGTTTATTATTTCATTTTAATAGAATTTGTATGTATTCAAAGGAATATTTTCATCTCAATTTGTTTAGTTCTTATTTAGTTTTCGTTTATTATTTTATTGTTAATAGATATTCTCTACATTCATCGCTAACTACTTCTACTAAAATTTTGTATTAATTCAATAAACTTTGGCATACTCTCGTCAAATTTAATTTTATTCATTTATATTTAATATTTGATACTTAAGTTGTTAATAATTTATACAATTAACTATTATATAATACTATACTCTTAACTAGCAAAGTATCTATGTCCATAATTCTTTTTTTAAAGAGTGTTTTTTATGAAAAAAATAAAGAGAATATTAAAAAAAAACAGAAAAATAGTGAAAACTAGAACTAAAAGGATTAGCTAAAATTTGAAACTTTAAATCGTTATAACTATTTTTCGCACCCCCGTATCAAAAATCCTGGATGCGCCACTGCTTTCTGGCATTCCACTTAAGATCCGTTTGTGTCGGAAAAATTGTAGTTAGAGTCTGGTCGGGAAAAATTGCACAATTTTTAAAGTTCTGTGATTTTTTAGATCAATTTTAAACTCGAATCTGTCCAGATTTTATGATTTTTAAAGATCAAATATCTCATCTGTAATTAACTTGTATCAAGGCCAGTCTCATCTCTAAACCATTTGCAGCTAAGACTAGCATCTACAGTCCACAAACATAATTATCACGTACACTGGATAACACATGTAGCTGTGACTATTCAAACCACACATTGGACCATATATAATATACATACACAGACCATGTAGTATCTGTGTTTCATTATCTATTCTACCTATAGGAGACAATATATGCCGTATCATGCTCAAGTAAGTTCTCTACCTAATTTCAATAAACACAGCTCTTTTTTGCAATGGTTATCGTGTAAGAACATTTATATTCTTATGTGACCTATGTGTTTATCGGTTTAAGGATAAATATTAAGTTCATATCAAAATTCAAGAATTCTAGTTCGTATCAAAACTCAAAAATTCTAGTAATATAAAGGATAGTACCATGATGGATCGGTTTCAATTAAAGAATTAGAATTCGGGTGTATTGATAACCTTCTTCTCTTACCTCCAATTAATTATGACTGTATAAATATATAAATATGTATACGAATGACGGGCGCATGAATTCTATGCTGGGGGAGGGGGGTGTAGTGGCGCCGTATTACCATTGTGAAATCGGGGACCAGAGTCGAATTCTATAGTTTTTAATGTTATTGTCATTGTTTGCCCATTTCTACTATTTTTTTTTTGTTTTAACTTTTCCTTTTTTTCTCATTTCTACTATTCCTCTAGTTGTAATTAATACTCCACATAACAAAGTTTTTAAAATTAAACTAAACTTTTAACAAATAAATTTTGTAAGATAAGAGTATTATATGTCTATATATAACGTACCCTCGAATCGAAATTTCTGAATCTGACACTGGGTCCAAATTACTAATTCCTCCGTTCACGAAAAAATAATCTTATCTTTTCATTTTCATCCATCCACCAAAATTAGTTCCATATGGGTTAAGGATGCGCCCTAGTGCTCCCCTACACCCATACATATATATATATATATATATATATATAGGATTGTGATCAACACAGAACCAACCTTAAATGCAGAACATAGAACTATATGAAAATACTTCATTGTAGGAGACCATTAAGGTCATTGTTATTTCATTATTAGTTCAATATAGTAATCTGATTCTTAAAATGAACTAGTTTATTTTTGGATTTTTTTATATATATATATATATATATATATGATATATAGAGTCCTATTATCCACAAATCCACTCTTAAAGACCGAACCACCAAACCCTACCAAATTAGGGCTTTTAGATCTAGTTTTTTATGGATAAGATACAGAAATTTATAAATTATTTTCGCCTTCATCACGAGCCTATTTTAATTCATCTGAAGGTAAATAAGTCATACTAACATGTTACGAAGATTTAACTTCGTTCCAGAATATATTACTTCATTCTAGTAGGTTTTTACTTCATTCCAGTAGGTTTTTACTTCATTCCAGTACGTAAATGTGGTTTCGCCGTCGCGTGTCGTTCTTTCTCTCTACAATATCTATCACCAACGCCATGGCGCTAATATGGTTTAATAAACACATGGAATAATGTAATAAATTGTTGGAATGAAGTATGTGTAGAAGCATTTGAAGTACAGAATGAAGTAATAAACCTATATAATGAAGTAAAATGGGCTTGTAATGAAGCCGAAAAAATTTTCACAGCAGCACATCTCATCAAAAAAACTAGATCTAATGGCCCAGATTTGGTCTCTAGTTCGGTCTTTAAAATTGGTTCGACATTGATCACAACTCTATATATATATATATCCCATTATCCACAAATCCACTCTTAAAGACCGAACCACCGAACCCTACCAAATTAGGGCTTTTAGATCTAGTTTTTTATGGATAAGATACAGAAATTTATAAATTATTTTCGCCTTCATCACGAGCCTATTTTAATTCATCTGAAGGTAAATAAGTCATACTAACATGTTACGAAGATTTAACTTCGTTCCAGAATATATTACTTCATTCTAGTAGGTTTTTACTTCATTCCAGTAGGTTTTTACTTCATTCCAGTACGTAAATGTGGTTTCGCCGTCGCGTGCCGTTCTTTCTCTCTACAATATCTATCACCAATGCCATGGCGCTAATATGGTTTAATAAACACATGGAATAATGTAATAAATTATTGGAATGAAGTATGTGTAGAAGCATTTGAAGTACAGAATGAAGTAATAAACCTATATAATGAAGTAAAATGGGCTTGTAATGAAGCCGAAAAATTTTTCACAGCAGCACATCTCATAAAAAAACTAGATCTAATGGCCCAGATTTGGTCTCTAGTTCGGTCTTTAAAATTGGTTCGACATTGATCACAACTCTATGATATATATATATATGATATATATATATATATATATATATATATATCACCGAACCACCGAACCCTACCAAATTATCCACAAATCCACTCTTAAAGACCGAACCACCGAACCCTACCAAATTAGGGCTTTTAGATCTAGTTTTTTATGGATAAGATACAGAAATTTATAAATTATTTTCGCCTTCATCACGAGCCTATTTTAATTCATCTGAAGGTAAATAAGTCATACTAACATGTTACGAAGATTTAACTTCGTTCCAGAATATATTACTTCATTCTAGTAGGTTTTTACTTCATTCTAGTAGGTTTTTACTTCATTCCAGTAGGTTTTTACTTCATTCCAGTACGTAAATGTGGTTTCGCCGTCGCGTGTCGTTCTTTCTCTCTACAATATCTATCACCAACGCCATGGCGCTAATATGGTTTAATAAACACATAGAATAATGTAATAAATTATTGGAATGAAGTATGTGTAGAAGCATTTGAAGTCCTACTGGAATGAAGTAAAAATCTTATCCAATGAAGTAATAACGTTTCTGAATGAAGTAATAAACTCATTTGAATAAATTGCATTTTTAAATGTTAATCAAGCAAAAACCCACGTCAATGAATTTGAATGAAGCATATGTTGAATCATTTCAAAACATATTGAAAGCAAGTAAAAACATGTTGTAGTTTCAAGGTATTACGTACAGAAGGAAGTAATAAACCTATATAATGAAGTAAAATGGGCTTATAATGAAGCCGAAAAATTTTACACAGCAGCACATCTCATCAAAAAAACTAGATCTAATGGCTCAGATTTGGTCTCTAGTTCGATCTATAAAATTGGTTCGACATTGATCACAACTCTATATATATATATATAGGGGTGCACTATGGTGCCACCATAGATAAAATAACACCATACCACCAATATACACCCTTAGATCCGGAAATCCAACGCTCAAGATTGAATTTCGCGAACAGAATTGAGATTGCTGTGTATAAGGAATTGCTGTCGGGGGCATTTTAGTCATTTCAAATAGAATCAAATTGGGGATATCCCCCAAAAATACCGTCATTCTCCAAATTCGTCTCTCTCTCTACCCGACTCTCCGATTCTACAAAATCTCATCTCGCCGCCTCCGCCTCTTATTCTCGCCGCCTCCGCCTCTTAATCCCGTCGCCTCCGCCTATAAATCCCGCCGCCTCCGCCTCTGCCTCTAAATCCCACCGCCTGCGCCTCTACACTGTGTAACTTCAATTTCCAGCCATGACTACACCGTGAATCGCGCGATTTAGGGCTAATTTTTGGAATTCCAAACGCCTACAACAACTAAATGGTGAAATCAGTTCACAAGGTATGTTAATTGGATTCCGTTTAGGGTTGATCGAAATAGGTTTCGAGAATGTTACTTTGTTTGTGTATGCAGATTTATGTATGTGCTTATTGATTTTTGTTCATATTTCATTGATGTTGTTGCGAGATTTAAGTATTATTGATTCAATTTCTGCCATGTTTAATGTTGATTGGTGTTTGTTTGCTAAATTTATTGTTTAGATCATAGGTTTTTCCGAGATTTTGGTTGATGTATTGGAAAACCTAGAGGAACTGAGATTTTGGTTTGCTGGAGTTTACTGAGTTTGCATTTTGGAGTATATGTGATACTGATATTGCAGTACATGTGATGTGAGTTTTGGAGTATATGTGAGTTTATGTGCATTTTTTAGTATATGTGCATATGTGATATGCATTTTGGAGTATACTGAGTTTGCATTTTTGGAGTATATGTGATGTGCATTTTGAAGTATATGTGATACTGAGTTTGCTGGTTATATATGTGATACTGATATTGCAGTATTGCTGATAATATTTTGCAGTGCATCCTTTACAATATTGCAGTATTGTTTATCACCAATTGTATAGCGATTTTTCTCGGTGTAATGGTAATTTTGCTTCATGTATTGGTGATTTTTGCAATTGTATGAAGATTTTTTCTAGTTTTTATCGCGATTTTGTTATGTGAGTTTGCTGGTTATATATGTGATAATATTGCAGTATTGCTGATAATATTTTGCAGTGCATCATTTACAATATTGCAGTATTGTTTGTTTATCACCAATTGTATAATGATTTGGTTGATTTGTGGATGATTTGGTTGTTCATTACTTGTTTGCTTTGTCCATTTATTTCAGGGACCATAAATCAAATTAAGTGATCGGTTGTAGAAAAAACCGAATTCGCATTTAAACTGATAAAATATTAATAGAATTTCGTATTCCATATGTATGTGTGCATATATATCGCAATACTTAAATTGTGTTTGATATATTGAGAAAAGAAGCTAGGGAGCTCAAGTATGTTATTGGATTTCAGGTTGAGGACCGTATCTCAGTTAGAATATTCAAGTAGTTTAGAACATATTCCACTAAATATTTCATACTCCATACTACAAATGAGTAATCAGCTACTCTGCCTATTGATCCGCGCGACATTTTGTACTAACTAGGTTGCCACTTGTTCTTTAATTATTCATAATATTTCAATTTTTGTTTCTACAATTACTTGCATATATCTAATTATTGTACGACGTATATAATTATTTGTTGAGTACTAGTATTTGTGTTTTAGATGAATAGTGGATGATTTGTGGATGATTTGGACGTTCATTAGTCTGCATTTTTTTGTATGTTGCTTGTTTGATGGATAATATTTGATTCATATTCTTTGTTTAATGCAGTGTAAGATGAATTAAAATGGCACGAAAAAGAACAAGATCACAGAAGAGAAGAAGAAGAAGAAGAAGAAGAAGAAGAAGAAGAAGAAGAAGAAGAAGAAGAAGAAGAAGAAGAAGAAGAAGAAGAAGAAGTTGAAACCAGCACTAGTCATCAAAACATTGATGAAGAAGAAAGAGAAGAAAGAGGATCAAGAGGTTTAGGTATTGTGATACACCTTGCAGTTTTGCATGTTATATATTGCAGTATTACTTGTTATATATTGCAGTTTTACTTGTTATATATTGCAGTGCGTCATTTTAAAATATTGCAGTATTGTTTTATAACAAGATGTTGCAGTGCATCATTTAGAATGTTGCATTATGTTTTATAACATGTTGCAGTGCATCATTTAGAATATTACAGTACATTATTTGGAAATAGCTGCAATTTTGGTCATCATGATTGAAATAATCCTTTTTTTTTACTTCAGGGCACTTCTATATTTCAAGTTAAATTATATACCTCCAAAACTGGGGTTTTGGCTTGCAACATACTTCAAAAAAGAGAGGACCGATAGATGTGGAGAAGATGGTCACGGAGTACAACAACGAAGCATCTTGGCTTGCCTCACAATGACAATAGGGCCTATGGCTGCTGCAATGATGATTGAAGTATCGGCTGTTTGAATGAACTTGTTATATATTGCAGTTTTACTTGTTATATATTGCAGTGCGTCATTTTAAAATATTGCAGTATTGTTTTATAACAAGATGTTGCAGTGCATCATGTAAAAGATTGCAGTGCATCATTTAGAATGTTGCAGTATGTTTTATAACATGTTGCAGTGCATCATTTAGAATATTACAGTACATTATTTGGAAATAGCTGCAATTTTGGTCATCATGATTGAAATAATCCTTTTTTTTTTTTACTTTTGGTAAAATTAAACAAGGGTGTGAATGCCCTGTTGTTCAGATTAAGGCCGGAACTGTTTGCAAATACTATGGAGTATTTAAATGTGAAGCAGAAGCCGGATATAATAGAATTGGGCTTCAGGGCACTTCTAAATTTCAAGTTAAATTACATACCTCCAAAACTGGGGTTTTGGCTTGCAACATACTTCAAAAAAGAGAGGACCGATAGATGTGGAGATGATGGTCACGGAGTACAACAACGAAGCATCTTGGCTTGCCTCACAATGACAATAGGGCCTATGGCTGCTGCAATGATGATTGAAGTATCGGCTGTTTGAATGAACTTGTACTGAAACATTTAGTTTTAGTTTTATTTTTGGGTAGACAATATGACTGACTTAATTTGATTTGACTTTTTATCCATAATTGTTTTGATGTCAGATACTTATAAAATGCTTACATGCTTGAGATTAATTACAGGTATTCTGCTTGCATGCTTGAGATTAATTACAGATAAAGAATATGTCAAAACATTGTACAACAAATTGTTATTAGTTGCATTGCAACTCATATAGCCATGTACAACAATCTCGACACAAACTAATTGTTCTCGCCAATAAACATTAATTACTATAAAAGTAAAAACTAATCCTAATGTGGTGTGAAATGAGTAAACTAATAGAATGAATAAGAACTATCTAGTATGATGAGCCATAGTTTCGCTCCATTAAACTTCATCAGAAAAAAAAATTTATTACAAAAATACGTACACTGCAACATTGTTGTGGTAACACTGCAACATTCATTGAATAAGACTGTAATATAGTAATGTAAAAATTTGTAATTTAAAAGGATTGAAGTTACACTATTTACTGAAATGAAAGAGAACTTGGAAACAATAGTATAAAATTAATATTTAATCCTACTGTCATGTGAAATTAATGAAGTAATAGAAATAAGCAAATAGTGTGCCTGCACTCATTTCATTAGACTGCAATATAGCGATCCTAATACTGCAATTTACAATGTATACGACAGCAATATGGTAATGTAAAAATGAACGAATAATTTTTTATTCCCTTTTGTCGGCCACAGTTCCTAGAGTCATGGTGACCAAATTCTCCACATTTTTTACACTGACGCAATGGTTTGTTGTTCAACTTTATAGCCTTCTCCTTCGAGGACACCAAACGGCTTTTAGAATCACTTGCCGAACCTTTGGTCGACACAACTGATGGTGGTTGTACTTCAACCACAACCGGCTTTTTAGCAAAATAGAAATCTTTAACTATCTTACCCTTGTCTGCTGAAGATAGTTCAAGGATTCTTGTCATAAGACTCTTCCCAAGCTCATCAATTCCAGCTGAAAAGAAATCAATGATCGCACTATCACCTTCAAATTTTTTCATGTAACTGAAAAAAAATGTCAGCAACTTTATTCTTTGAGAGCTGCTTTGGATCTGATGGAATTTCAGTTTCTCCCAAACTTCGAGCTGGTCCACGAATAACATCGGCTAAGGCAGTCTTCAACCACCTCACATGAAAGTACTTATCAGGTATAACCTTCACAAACCTGTTCTTGAAAACCAAAAATATATGACTACAAAGAATTATCTCCCTCCCAAACAAGTTGCAAGAACAGGAATAAAACAGAAGCCGACGGAGTTCGTCGGGGCATGCTAGCACACATGCAACTGGATCAAATGATAAAACATGAGGCAAATTAGTTAAGATACAATGGACTGCAATAAATAATTAGGTGAACAGCAATGTGATACACATAAACCAGCAATAATTGCATACAAAATACCAAACATAGAAACAGAGCACTGCCATAAAATCACAGGTTAATATTCTGCATTATATCTTATGAAATCGAACACTACGCAATCATATAACAAAACATAAGCCGAATCAGTTCAGATAGTATGGACTGCAATATACAACTATATAAACAACAAGATGTAAAACAATAATTAGTACATAGAAAATACATAAAACAGAAACATAGTATTGCCATAAAATCATAGCCTGCATATTCTGCATAATTCCTTAAATCTACATAAATATAACAATGTTCAACCAAACACTTCTCATCAACCAAAATCACAAACTACCCTTCAACCAAAATTTTAAAAAACTCGTCAACCAATCATAATCAAAACAATCTGAATCTGAATATGATAGATCAGCAAACAATATGAATCGAGAATTGATAATCCAACAAAGCTCAGCATCTGGAAATACATCCAGGTCAAAGTTGATAACTGAGTCACCCATATTCGAACGATTTTTTGAATGAATTACAGAGAGCACAAAAAGTGATTGCACAAGCGCTGTAATTGCAGAGAAATCGCTGTCAATTCTGGAGGAATCAAATCGCTGTCAAATTGAGAAATAGCTCGAATTGAGATGAATTCAAACTGGATTGAACATGTGGCATGTTATTTGGAGCTAGATATTGCAGGATCGAGAATCAAAATCGAAATTGGTTAGGTGATTTCCAGAATCTAGCGTGAAATTTGGGTTGAGAATGATACGGAAATCTGCAGAATGATAAATTTAGGCGTGAATTTGGGTTGAAGATGAATTAGAAGAGAGAATTCCTATTATGCCCTTCAGCCTTTTAATTTGATTAATTTAAAATAAAATGAGCAGCCACATGGCAGCTTAGCAACCGTCCGATTTCCAGATCCTAGGGCCCATAATGGTGGTATGGTGTTATATTAAATGGTGTTGTCATTTTAACACATCCCTATATATATATATATATATATATATATATATATATATATATATATATATATATATATATATATATAGGGGCGCATTAACCTCCTAACACTCCCTTAGTCTTAAACATAGCACTAATCTCAATCGTTAGATCATAGAAGTTGATGGTGGTGATTTAAAAAGCACACGCTACATTAATACGTTTTTCAGCTACATTATAAGGGTAAAATTGGAATCAGAGAAATTGAGTAGTCGGTTTTAAAATGCATATCCATGATTTCCGCTATTTTCATTAAAACCGAATCCCACTCTCTCACCATCAATCCTCAAATCCGTCTCCCCAGGTTCTCTCTCTTTTCAAAACCCTCATTTCCCCAATTTTTGAAGACAAAACCCTAATCTTCACTATTTGTGGAGGAATTGAAGACGAAGCAGACGTGGATATTAGAAATCGACCGCGAATTGTACATTATTTCCAGATTTTTTGTCGATTTCATGATGACCACGAACAAGGTAATAGTAATCGACACTTATTTGGTCTTTTTTTTGCTAAATTTACCATATAATCTTGATTTCGGTTTTAGTTGAACTTTTTTGTTCAAGATTTCATTGGGTTTCTTTTAATGACATATTTTCAGTTATTTTTGTCAGTATTGGGATGCTTTTTGTTCTGTTTCGATGCATTTGTCTTTTGTTTATGTTGTTTTTCGTCATAGATTCGATTGTTTGGTAACCAAATGTAATAGTTTCAATTTTGTTTCAGAGCTAATGTTTAAATGTTGTTAATTTATTACTTTCAATGACAGAGCTAATGTTTGAATTTTGTTTCTCTTTTGACAACTTTAATTCTTGATACTGAAAGATTGGTCATTTGCAGTATGATATAGTGTATTTCTTTGAAATTGTAATTGAAATTAATTCATTCTTTATCTATTTGTGTTTCATAGATGATTCGAATTTTGTTACATTATTGAATCAATTTCGTACATTTAATTATGATATTGTACATTATTGTTTTTTATGCTCTATTTTAATATGATTTCATTTTGTTATGTGCGTTTTGGATTTGATACAGTAAATAATGTACGAAAATTGGCCTTTAATGTACACGTGTAATACTAAATACTGTACCTGTGTAAAGATGATTTAATGTTTGGCGGGAGTTGAATCCATTCCCCTAGGGTTTAACAATCAATGAAGCTAGGGTATAGTACCACCACATACATTGAATTTAATTTTTTTAAGTGTGTTTTTGATTGCATATAGTAAATAATGTACGAAAAGTAACATGCATAATCTTAAGTGATATACATGTGTAAGGATTTAATGTGTACATTAATTAATTATGCCTTGATACATTATTCAGTCTTATGTGTACACCAAGTCTTCTAATTGAAGCATCGTATTACATCGATTATTTCGATATGTACAATCCTTATACTGCATTAATATGTTGTGTTATAAGACATTTTAATTTACATTTAGACTAATAAATATACGCTTGTCTTATTAGAATCAAAATGGACAGTGGCCGACTTCGATGATGACATTGATGAACACATTCCTCTTTCATTTATACACCAATGTAGAAAGGAAATGGCTACAGATAGGGAGACTGATCGTGCTACCACGCCAAAGCGTTTACATTGTTTGTAATATTTATGTGTTAATGTACATTTTGTGCATTATACAATTGTACATTATTTACTGTATGAATAATACATTAATTGTATAAAATCCCGTACATTATTTATTAAGTATGTTGGTAATGTACATATAAGGAACAATAATGTAACACATCATGACAAAGTAATATACCATTGTAATAGAATAATTAGAAGATGTACATACAAGTCATAACTAATATACTCATTCACTTGTAAATAATGTACAATAACTCATGCATAATGTAGTCATTCGATAGTAAATAATGTAGTCATTCACTGCCTAAATGAATGATGTACATAAAATACATAACTAATGTAGTCGTTCACTAGTGAATAATGTACGAAAACTCATTATTATGTAACCATTCAGTAGTAAATAATGTAGATGTAAAAACAGTTGTTAGAAACAATATGTTTTGGAAAACAAACGAAAAAAAATCAAGATTTCTTCTTCCCCTTACGCATTATGATGGCACATTGCACCACATATCCTACACTTTCGAAGCGGTCTGCTTGCCTCCTTTATAGCCTTTTCCCTCTGGAAGATCATACGACTAGCATCTGTATTAAAACAATATATATATATATATATATATATATATATAATTGTCACCAAACAGAATCCAAAACAATATACATTATACGATTACTTTTATAGATTATTCATTATTAGGCATGCACATTATAAGACTATATACGTACATTATTTCCTGTATAAAATCCAAAACACACACTAGAAAGCATTTTACGCATGTGTTGGTAATATGCCCTCGCCCATGGATTGCTAAACCACAGGGGAATGATTCTAACTCCCTGCCATTGTTGATGGTTTCATTTGTGAGTCGGTACTACAACCTAGCCCTATGGATTGTTAAACCCAAAGTGTATGGATTCAACTCTCTCCAAACATTAAATCTTTAAACATATACATCATTTAGTATTACACATCTACAGTAATTGTCACTTTTCGTACATTATTTACTGTAATGGCCCCTGACAACTATACAAAAAATGTTAATTATAACAAAATTTCATACTTAAAATGAAAAATTGCAACATCAACGTCAAATAAACACAAGTTCTAAGCACAAAGTGTTCATATAAAAATTTATACAAATTATAGACAACGCATAAAGAATTACGGAATTCATCTTGTTTCAGTATTTGGGAATTACAAATCGACAATATCTTCTTCCATCGCTAATCGAGTTGGTCGAGTTTGAGTAGGTACATGGATATAAAAACACAAATTTGTCAATTTCGCTGAGTTTCTGTAGCGGAGAATGAATATATAATCTTCGTCTGCGTGAGTTTCAAAAGGTAGAGGATTATCTAAGGAAATAAAATCAAATATAATCAATCATAAAATACACGTTTACATAAAGGGAGATAATCAAGGAAAGAAAATAACTGCTGCAATATTCATCTCCCAAAACTAACCTTTTAAAATTTATTTAATATTTTTATTAATTACACTTGGCATATAAATCGGCCACTAGATGGAAAAGATCAATGGCTTATAATTAGTTTTGTGTTTTCCAAGTATTTAGTGTAAGGATGTGAATACATCCCTAGGGGTGCACTAGGGAGCCACCATAGATAGGATAACATCATACCACCAATATAGTCCGTTAGATCTCATCTATGGACGCCTAGGATTAAGTTTCGTGAAAAAACACGGGTTTGCAGTCTACTGTATTAGATATTGCAGTCGTGGTAAA
>NC_062970.1:40495495-40595819 GCF_023119035.1 Salvia hispanica
GTATATTCCAAGTTCCAAACATCAAGTACTCTGTCTAATCTGGATGAGAAGGGGGGCCCACCATGACTGACTTGCTGTAGAGGTGAGACCAATGATGAAAGTGGAATCGGCGTCAGTGTCCAACTTCAATGTGGGACCCCACTCCACTCCACTCCTTCCTCGTCCTCGCCTCCCATCCAACCCAATCGTCTCATAGAAATGGAAATTCCCAATATCTCAAATTTTGAACCTTTCAACCAACCGACATTGGCTCCCTTGCCCCTGCAACTCCACTCTTCCTCTCCTTTTTCCATTCCCACCTTCTGATCTCTCTCTCTCTCATGGCTGCTTTTCACTGTTTCCTCTCTCTCATCCTCCTCTCCCTCTCTCCCGCGCTCTCCACCAACTCTGAAGGTAATCCAACTCCCTCCCCAATTCCAATTCTTTCGATTGAATTCATCAACAAAAGTCGTTGCTTTTCTTGATGGGCTTTCCTAATTCAGTTAAATTTCCCAGGAAACGCGCTTTATGCTTTGAGAAGCAGGCTTTCTGACCCCACAAACGTTCTTCAAAGCTGGGATCCAACTCTTGTCAATCCTTGCACCTGGTTTCATGTCACCTGCGATTCCGACAACCACGTTGTCCGCTTGTAAGATCTTCTGTTTTCAAGCTCCATTCTTATCCTATGATTAACGGTTTGTGATGAATCTAGTTTCTTGATTGTAGGGACTTGGGAAATTCCAAGATTTCTGGGAGTTTGGGACCTGAGCTAGGTCAACTCAAGCACCTGAAATATCTGTAATAATCTCAACCCTTTTAATTACTCTGTTCAATTATACTTTCATTCATCAAAGAGTTAGAGGCCAAAATTGGTCCTGAACATATGTCCATTTTATGATTTTGGTCCTGAACTTTATCTTTTGAATTTTTTTGTTCTGTACATTTCAAATCGGATCACAATTAGTCCTACACTAACAATTTCGTCAATTTTTAAACGGTTTTAACCCGATTTTTAAACGGTTTTAACCCGCATGGGACTGTTAAAACCATCAAAATCGGGTTAAAACCGTTTAAAAATTGACGAAATTGATAGTGTAGGACCAATTGTGATCCGATTTGAAATGTACAGGACCAAAAAATTCAAAAGATAAAGTTTAAGACCAAAATCATAAAATGGGCATATGTTCAGGACCAGTTTTGGCCTTTACTCTTCATCAAATTATAATGATATTCTTGTTTGTACTCAAGATCCTACTTTTAATGATTTTCTTGAAAACATCGAAGATTGTTTAGTTGTTATTGATTGTGTGTTGATACCATGATAAAGGGAGAAATTTTGACACTAATTGCAGTGAACTGTACAAAAACAACATAGTAGGGGAAATCCCCAAGGAGTTGGGAAATTTGGGAAATCTCATAAGCATGGACCTCTATGGGAATAAATTTGAAGGGGAGATACCAAAGTCCTTTGCTGACTTGAAGTCTCTCCGATTCTTGTGAGTATACCTTAAGTGTAGATTGTAGTGTAGATTAAAGAGTGTAGTTGTTTGATTTTCTTGTGAATTCGCAGACGGCTGAATGATAACAAGCTTACAGGATCAATACCGCGGGAACTCACCACTCTGTCTGACCTTAAAGTTTTGTGAGTACACCTTCTCGTGCCCTTTGATGATGAGAAATGACTTGGGTATTTGCCTTATGTTTGCTTCTTGACTGTTTGCAGTGATATCTCGAATAATGATATTTGCGGAACAATCCCGGTTGATGGCCCTTTTGGAAGTTTTCCAATGGAAAGGTACTAGATTCACCATTTCTTTTTTGTTGATAACTAGTAGGATTCTTGTTGATCCCTTCCGTATGAAGGGTAGTGCTCATGATTTGATACGCATACTTCCTTGTCGTATGATTAATTTAGAACGAACATTTAATGAATCCAATTCTTGCCATTGATAATACTAAAAAACAGGCTAATCAAACTGATTTTGAATCATAATCTACCATTTGGATCCTGTTGATGCAATCATATAGTAGGAACGAAAATAATTGTTGTTGTTGATACCATTTTCTCGATTGTCCTAACATGAATTGTAATATGTCATGATCCGGTTCTTGTTGCACATCTCGTTACATGTGTTCATCTAATAGAAGGTGCAATGAACTCTGCTTTCTAGAACACATGATTAATCCAATGCGTCTAATTGATAGAAATGGATTGAATTGATTCTGTTACATCTGCATTCGAAGTTATTTCTAAGTGAAATTTATGAAATTTGCAGCTTTGCTAACAACAGACTCAACGGCCCCGAGTTGAAAGGATTGGCGCCTTATGACTTCGGATGCTAAAGGTAGAGGCTCAAACATAAGTTTGTCTAAACCAAGGATGATTATAGGAGAAAAAAAAGTGGATGTTTTTTTAAGATAATGTTGCTGCTACACATGTATTGCCTATTGTAACATTTCTATAAGTTATGATTTATTCATCATGAAATAGATTAACAGAGTGCTGGTTGTAAATTTGCAAAATGCAATCAACATAAAAACCTCAGACAAATTATCGGTTTTTTGTGTGAATTTTGTTCAAAGGTCATATTCATCAAATTTTGATCATAAGAAAATTGTATTCCCAAAAAAATCAAACATGAAATTTAAAAAACACCCTAATAAAAAAAATTTCTCTCGATTTACATAAAAAATATTTTGAGTGTTCAGTCGCACATTGTTATACAAACTTTAATAAATTTGGCTATACACAGAGAGTATCAAATTTGTAACCAAAGAGAATACATTCATAATAAATTAGTAGTAAACCCAAAACCTGCAATTATTCAAGGAGCCGGTTCAAGAACCGGTGATTACAATTCTACAAAAATGGAATCGTAGGTGGCCCTATAGTTTTAGTTATTTTAATATAAGTAAATATGCGCAGTTAAAAGTGAAATTAAATTCTTACATTTGACTAAAATCAGACACCCCTTTATTAATCATTTTTATGGTTTGTTAATGAAATAACAACTCTATCATTTAACGTGTCAAATTTGAATACTCAGGTCAAAATATGGGCTTCCGCTTTCTAATTAACTAACTTACGTGTTAGTTTGGTACACGTGGCATAAGAGTGTGGGTTCTGGCTCCGTACACCGTTGTCTCACGGGAGTTATTTCATCCACGCGTCGCACCATATGAAAATTAAATTAATTTAACAAATTTGTAATAGTATACCCTCTCCAAATCTCCCTCTACAAAATATTATCCATATTTTTAAAAGAAAATTCACTAACTTTTCCCAACGTCTATATTTTATACTTTCCTCGTCCCACAAAAGATGTCACAGTTTCCTTTTTAATTTGTCCTATAAAAAATGTCACATTTCTCTTTTTTAGAAAATGTTTTCTATCACATGAATATAAAATTATATTTTACTCTCCATTTAACATACAAAACAAAACCTCTTAAAATCCAGTACCATCCCACATGTAATATTTTTTTTTGGGACGGAGAAAATAATATTTTTTAAAATCTACGTCAAATTAAAAATGAACAACATTTAATGGATGGAGTGAATATATTATTATAGGAAACTATTCTTTTCTTTTGTAGAGACAAAAAAATAAAAATAAAAAGCACTCCCACGAAAAACTAATCTTAATTTTTCATTTTGATTTCACTATTAATATTAATTAATTTAATATATCCTACGTAATCACATTAACGCTTTTTTAACTATATTTTACCAATTATAAACTGAAATGTGTATCTTTCATAAATGAGACCACCACTACTATTTATAGACTGAATACTAACAAATACTTATTGAATAGTTGGATTAACTAGAATTTCCATCTAAGCAACAACATGAAAATATGATTAATACTTCTTTCGTCATTAATACTTCCTTCGTTCCATTTTAAGTAAAATATTTTTAATTCAGCATAAAATTTTATAAAGTGGTGTTCTGTGAAGGTAGAGAATAAATTATGAAGGAAAAAAAAAAGAGTGTGATATTTCTATATATAAAAATGTGATATTACGATGAGACATTTTAAAAAAAATGCATCTATTATATTGAGGCGAAGGGAGTAATACATATTCTCTTGTCTCTGGCATATTATTTGTCATTAATTTTTATTTTGAAAATATAATTAAAATTCAAATCAGATCAACTGCTATTTCCCTGACTTGTATAAATACTCTCTTATGATTGTTGTTTGAGTTATTGTAAATTTGAGACCGGAGCGTGCACATCACACGCCTTCCTTCTTCTCCGTTCCAACACGTTTCCCGTTCTTTGCCATTGCTCCTTCGCCGGCGTCAATGGCCGCCTCATTATCCAAAATCACCATCCTCAGACTTCAATGCTCACACCACTCATCCAAAACTACACTAAACCACACAATCACCGATCATCCATCGCCGCCGCCGCTCAACGCCGCCAGCTGGCTCCATCGCCGCCCCGCACGCTTCCCCCGCTTCCAACACCATCACCGGAAACCTAACCACTCGGAGCCTCCAACTGCACCGTCTTCCCTCCAGCAACTCCGCCTGGTCCGCTGGTACCTCCAATCGATCAAATCACGCCCGATCGCCACCAAAAGCGCCACCGCCGCCCTCATCTACACCGCCGCCGATATCACCTCCCAGGTAACGCCCTAATTCTCACCCGATCGCTCAATTACACCTTCTGAAAACTGTAATTTCAAAATTCAAATCTCAAAATCGCGCGCAGACGATTGTGGGGGGAATCGAGCAACGGTATGAATTGGTGAGAACTCTGCGCATGGGCGGTTACGGCATGGTGATATTGGGGCCGTCGCTGCATTACTGGTACAATCTGATGTCGGCGGTTTTCCCGAAGCACGATGTGTTATCGACGCTGAAGAAGATCGGTTTGGGGCAGGCTGTGTACGGACCTGCCATGACTGTTGTCTTCTTCTCTGTGAACGCTGCTCTTCAAGGTAATTTCAGATTCAATTTCACCTGAGAAATTTCAAAATTGAGTGGGAAATTTCAAAATTGGGGATTTTTTGCAGGTGAAAATGCTGGGGAGATTGTTGCTAGATTGAGACGAGATTTGGTTCCTACGATGATGAATGGGGTAATGTATTGGCCGGTTTGCGACTTCGTCACCTTCAAATTCATCCCTGTTCATTTACAGGTTGGTGATTTGATTCATCATCTTCATTTTCCATAGCTTATAAACTGAAATTGACCTAGTTTTTCATCTATATATGGTAGCCATTGGTGGTCAACTCCTTCTCCTACCTATGGACTATTTACATGACTTACATGGCAAGCCTAAACAAAGCCAGCGGCGTACAATAGCCTGCAAATCACACATGGCCGATAGCGACAACCAATGATTTTAAGTCTTGTGCAAAAGTGATCGTGATAATGACAAAAGTGATCTAAAATTCCAATAGTGGAGGGTATTTTTTTTATTTATGATTGTAGACTTGTAATTGTAGGTAGTTGTATTTATGATTTGTTGTATTTAGTAATGTAACTACTTTTTTTTGGATATAAATTTGTAATGGTGAAATTGGTTCTAAATCTTGAATGAATAACAACAGCACAAATGGAGGCTTTTTTCATTATAAAAAATATATATACAAATTACAAGCAACAACTCCAAAAAAATTATATACTACAAACTCTAGTGACTAATGATCAATGCTGTTAGAACCTATCTGTATATGAAGCCAGTAACAAACATACTTTAGCTTTGCATCCTCATCAAACCTCACTCTTCTCTGCAACCACCATTTTCAAAACTGGAGTTTTTACTCCTTGGAGGCGTGGTGGCAGATCTTCTCGAGCTGGACGGGCCAATCCGGCCCGAGCAGACGAGGGTTTGATTCCATCGCAACCCGGAAATCCAGCACACTACTCACATTCTTAGATCTACCAGACATAGCTGCCTTGTTTGAAGCAATCGACACACATGGCTCGATTATTCGCTTCAAGAATACATTCAAGCTGTTGTTTATCACGTCTGCACATTCCAGAGAGATCCCGACTCCCTCCGATGCCAGCCTCTTCTGCAAACGTCTCCTTAAAGACACAGTATCAGGCAACTCCCCCCGATTTTCACAAGCCTCACCGTCCTTATAGCTACAACCAGCAGCCTCACGCGGACCAACTGAGACGCCAAAAGGAGCAGTGACATTGCTCCACCACCTCCCACCATCGGGGCTTTCAGCACATTGCTCAACCTCCTCCCCGTCTTCCACTGAAACGACATTGACTGGAGGTCTGCTGCAGAGGGATTGCAACTCTGTTCCACTCTGCTGTTCTTGAGTCCTCGTGACTGTCTCTTCACACGTGAGACTAGGGCTCCTACCCAGCGGGCCCAGAGGGCTTGGGCGATCCCTCAACTTGCGATCTCTGCTGACAGGAGATCTACATTTGCGAGGCGAGTGGGGGAAAGCATCACCATACAACGATTGCAGACTGTTCCTCTGGTAACCATTTGCAACCTTGACACTCATTCCTTCAATTTTTCGAGCTTTCTGAGGTGGGATCCTAGCTTGACACGCGTTTTGGGCAATGGATCGGATAAGCCTGTTGTGAAGACAAACGTTCTCCCTCCCAATCGTCTGCACGCAGCTCCTGTTAAACTCGACTTTGCTAAGCTTCAAACTTAAAAATCTCTTCAGCTGATCAAAGTACTTATCCGCTCTTTCGTGTCCAATCTTCTGATAGATAACATCTTTCAGCTCGAGCGTGTCCACACGAGTAAAACTCGCCACCATTTTCAGTTCAAACTGTACAGAAACAACAGATCGCCATCACTATCACACAACAAAACAGTAGCAAAATCATAGCCAAAAAACCCCCATTTTCCAGACATTGCATCTCACACGAAAAAAATCATACCAGAAAACGAACCAATATGATCAATTTCCACAGTTTTAAAATGCTAATATAATCAACCGACATATGGATCAGCTCAATCAAAGTCATGTAAAGCTATCAAATCAAGATCAAATTTTTTTCCCTGCTTTACGAATAATAGTTACAGATTCTCAAATTTCCCCACCAAAACCCCATCTTTTTGATTGGCAAATTATTCTACAACATTAACATTAACATAAACTTTAATCAAATTAAATGAAAACAAGACAAAAGTGAGATCAGCAATTCAATCCCAACTCATTGACATAAAGATATAACAGACAAAAACAAATTATCAAATTCCGAACCCAATCAAATTGAACTAGAAAGAAAAGCTCAGGATGTCAGCAAATTACAAACAAATAACGATTCTCGAATCAGAACCCCAATCCAGTTCACATTTTGACGACGGACGGAAAAACCCCAGAAATCGGATTGAATTATCGACGGGAATGAGAAATTGAACCTGATTTGGCAGAGCAGAGGTCGTCGATGGGGTTGAATTGTGCTCGAATTGTTGATTGATTGTTCCGATTTTGGGTGTTTGCTCGGCGGCCGAAGTCGAGCTCAATTTCTGTTGGTAAATATCAAAGTTTAGGGACAGAGCAAGCCAAACACGGTACAACTAATGTAGGCTTCGTCACTCCTAACAGAATCGTGTACTACTGCTCTTCTTTCGTGGAATTTAAGGCCGTGTTTGGGTTATGACATTTAGCTACAAAGTCTAAAAATCGAAAATTTTCAACTCAGTGGCGCTAAAGTTTTGGTACTAACATATTTTCATGATACTACTACGATGAATTTAATTAACCAATTATTTTCCTATGCTTTTCATCTTTCTTTTTTCCTCAAAATCATTAGGAGCAACTACATAAAATACATTTTAGTATCAATTATATCCATGGAATTTGGGTGTGAATTGGAAATTAATCTCTTTAATTTAAAATCTATAATTTGATATTATACGGATTTGAAATTGAATCCTGATTACAATTCTCTCAATTATATAAGTCAAAATAAATATTACTTAAAGTAGTTGTGTAATTTGACACCTCCCACATACGTTACATGCACAACACTGATTGCAAATATAAAGAGATTATATGTGCGCGCACACATAGACATGATATTGCACACACAACACTTTCATACAAAAATCTCAAAGTATATAGAAAAACAGTACAGATGCATACTATCTATAAAAAACTAACAAATTATTGTACAATGTCAATATTAACTCTGTGATTTATCAAACAAATATTATGAATTATATTAATACAATTTGATGGAGTATAATTTTTTTTCATTTCTAGTAACACTATTCACCAATTTTCATATTTTTTATTTTTTCTCCTTTTCTTTTATTTATTTAATTTCAATATTAATTCAACATTTTTTATATCACATACTTTATAAATTTTATATTAAAATTATTGATAGTAAATCGTGTCTAAAAAAAGTGGACCAACAAAGTACTTTTTTTTAGAACTCTTAGGGCATTCACATTAATCTAATGAAAATCAGCTTCGAACTGTGTTTTTATTTAAGCTAAAACACATATAATAAAGTCAGTCCTATTTCGACCAAACCACGCCTAATAAAGCATATCGGATTCAAAGTCGTTGATCAACAACAACTTCAAGAATTATGTCCGGGTGTTGGCACTTGTACCCGCTCATATAGGTGAACATTAAGATTTCATATATGATGTTTTACTAAATTCTGTACTCAAAATTTTATGAAAATTTGAATTGTCATTGATCTGAACTATGAAAATTCAAACTTGAATAAGAATATATAAATAACTAAAAATTAAATACCTAAAATCCGTAAATCTAAGAATACCAAATACCATTAGAAATTATAATTGTTCTACAAGGTTTTATATTTGTTAGTTTATAATTATAATACAATTTTAGTATATCTATAATATATAAATATATTTTGAATTTAAATTATTTTAGCTTTAAAAATATCTGATGATGACATGAAAATTAAAAAAAAATACAATCAGATCCGAACCAAAAATTAAAAAAATCAACTGAATATTGTGCATTAGCAATGGTAGCACTGCACCCGTCTTTTAAAATAGAAACTATTTTCATTTTAGTTTTATCCCTTAAAATTAAAAACTTTATTATTTAAGAAAATTTCTCTGTCTAACGAGGTGGATCTCCACTAAATATGCTTAATCATTTTCTATTTTTATTTATATGATCTTACCAAATTTGAAGTAAACATATGTGTCGTTTCAAAAGTTATGTTTCCCGAAATTGAAGCGAAAAGGAGACAACTCTTGTCGAAATTCATTGGGGAGAGAGAATTAGAAAAGAGAGAACGAAAGTAGAAATGATAAAATGATTTCAGAATGAGATTATTTAATTACTCCATAAAATAATGTATTTGAATTAAATAAAAATGTACTAAACGAAGATTCTTGATTGGGATATCTAAATTCCCATTGAATTTTAGTTTGAATCTAAAAGACCAAAACCTCAAATACTACTGCTAAGACCATCTCCAACAGTACTGTCAAACTTAAAATGTAGTAGAATAATACCTCCAACAGTACTGCAAAACTAATCCCATTATGGCCACATTTGGTTGCCAGGATTCTGTGTGGGAAAGTAATCTGATTCCTTAAATTTTAAATTCCTGTGTTTGTTTCGGTTTTTAATCAAACTGGAAAAGTAATCAGAATCCGAAAACAAGGAAAGTCAGTACAACTTTCCAGGATTCTGAATCCTAACTTTTCTTAGGTATTCTTTTTCCCAATTTTAGGATTCTTACATATTTATGCAATATAAGAGTATTATTATTATTATTATTATTATTAATTACAATAATTTAAAATTATAAATCATACTTAATTTCACTATAATAAATAACTATAATTAAATTAATCATAATTATAATTATATTTTATAATAATTCATAATAGTAATTAATAATAATTAAAATATAATCATATACTATAAATTATATAATAAATAATTATTATATTTTATAACTTAATAATTAATCAATAAAGTCATAGTGTAATTTTAATTTATAAAATTAATTCAATTACAATATCTGTAAATATTACTACATAATTATAGTATAATAATTATTATATTTATTATTGTAATAAATGAGTATAATACTCCATGTAATTATAATTATAATTATATTAGCATATATTATGATGGATAATCCATATTTAAACTATTCATCGTAATAATAAATATAATAATATATTATTATTATTATTTATAATTAAAAATTTATTAAAAATTTTTACAATATTGTTTATTTTATAAATAAAAAAATGATAAGTATATTTTTAGTTTGGTGTTTAAATTAAATATAAATTCAAAATTTTGATATTGTCCAAACATAGGAAAGTAAAGTTATTAGGAATCATATTCCCGGGATTCATTTTCTCAGGAATCATTTTCCTTGCCAACTTTACTTTCCCGCCAACCAAACATAGCCATAGGTTTTTGAAGAAAAAATACCTATCTTTAGGTTTGCACTAAAAGTATACTAAAAAACTTTTCAGATTTTGTTTTATTACATTCAAGTCCAAATCATTTTATATTTATCTAACACAAGAAAGAATAGGGAAGAAAGAGGGGAAGGGAGAGAAGTAAAAATACACAGAAATAAAAACTTACCGGCACTGTTCCAGCGGCTGAAGAAGAAGATAGAAAAAAAACCTAATTTTATTCTATTAATATTTAGTTGATAATTAATTAGTGGGCTGGCCCATATTAGTATATACACATGTTATTTATTAGTTAAAAAGCTACACACGTTTTTTTTTCTAAATTAACAAATAGAAATATTATGCCTATTAATATTGATTAGTTATGCTTTATTAAATTTCTACATAATTTGATAGCTTTTAAATTTTATATTAAGAATTGATTTATTTTAGTTTAAAAAATTGACCAAAAAATATTTAATTTTAAGCTAATATTATGCCTAATGCATAATATCAAACTATATACGTTATCAAGTACTATAACAAACAACGGTTAAACATTAATAATTAAAACGATACCTAATGTATATACTAGTGGTATCTTTAAATAAAGTTTAATTTTGAATTTTAGTTAACCTATTTATACCTTTTGATAACTTTTGTAGTACTAGTATTTTTATTGTATTCAAGTTTATATTAATTAATAAATCTTATTATATTATTTAATTTAATTTAAGTTATTGATAAGTGTCATTAGGTTAGTGTTTAATTTAGATAAAACATATAGGTATGATTGGAAAGTATAAAATGTTAGTGGGTGAGAAATATTCTTTTGGGTTTGAATTTAATGTAAATGATTGGAGCAAAATCAATATTTAGTGTAAAATTTACACTAAAATGGGTTTGAGTTTAGTGGAATGGTTGGAGATGCTCTAAGACCATCTCCAATAATACACCAAAACTCATTTTTAGTGTAGATAATTTCTCTAATTATACACCAAACTCAAATCCATTTTTGGGTTTTTCGATTGAATAACACCAAATATGATGTTTACTCCAAAATTTTGTTAGACAAAATACTAAAAAATGGTGTAAACTTAAATATGGTGTAATTGGTTGGAGTAAAACTACTTTTTTGTGTGACGTATACTCAAGAATGAGTTTGAGTTTGGTGTAAATGGTTTGGGATGACATCCCAAACCATTTGCACCAAACCCTAAACCCTAACCCTAAATCCAAACCCAAACCCAAACCCAAACCCAAACCCATATTTCCAGTTTGGTCACATCAAACGGTAATTCTACTCCAACCATTTACACCAAATCCAAATTCAAAAGAATATTCCATATTCACCAACTTTTTAGTAATTTTTCAATCTTACCTGCATATTAATTTTAATTACACATTAACCCCACCAGACTGTGTAAATAATTTTCCAAATTTAATTAAATAATCTAAAGCGCCGTATTTAACTGATTTAAATATAAATTAAACTATTAAAAGAAATTCTAAACTAAATCGCGTTCGTTTCTCTGCATTCGGTCTTCTCCCCCATTCTGCTTCTCTATCTTCTTTCTCCAGTTTTGCAGACAACAAGTTTTCCATAAATCAGGTACACATTTTCTTGCTCAATCCGAAAATACACAAAGCAAGATGGATTTTATTGTAATTTTCTGAAATTCAAAAAGCAATTAGCGTTTGCTACAGTTTTACACCAGAGATGGGGTGTTCCTGCTCAAAAACGCAAAAAAATTACAATTTGGGATGAGTTTTGGAGTATAGTTGGAGCTCATTTTAACTGCAAGAATGGGATATGGAGTATGATTAATAGAAAATTTGCAATCTTTAACGCTGTGCATTCCATTCGATAGCTATGTCGGAAAATCCGGTACAACTTCTGTTAAAAGGAATAGACAGAGTTTCGGAGTGCATTCAGACGAATCTCTCTCGCTTCTTCCCGCGCACAGATGATCCTTCATCCTCGCAACCCAGAAACAAGACCCCTCTTTTAACGCTGTCCACGCCAAATCACACTCGCCAACCCGCCGAAATTCTCATCAAGGTCTCGCCTTTTCACTATTTCCAAGCATCTTCGTTCAACTAGTTTCGAACTTCGCATTGCAGTCCACCTGTTCGGTGAAAGTACTGAATGAAATTCATTTTGTTTTGTTTGGTGTAAATGGGACCTTTTTGCAGCAACTATAAGTTATGGTGTAGAGTCACGAATCTCGATAGATTACCATAATCCATGTTTTTTTTACAAGAACATGATGAATTCCACCTGTGTGTGTTGTTACTTTTCTTGTATGCTGATTGGATTGAACAAGAATGATTTTTTGTATGCTTTTGAACAGGGAAAAGCATCAGGCCCAACAACTAAAGAAGAACTTGGAAGAGCTACATGGACGTTTCTCCACACTCTAGCAGCTCAGGTTCTTTCCACCCTTTCAATTTCTGTTGTTGAACAAGGTTTCCCTTTTCAGCATTTCTTGGGGAAGGCTGCACCTTTGTTGTCTATTACTTGATTTATCCCTTACGTTTTTCAGTACCCGGATAAGCCGACCAGGCAACAGAAGAAAGATGTCAAAGAACTGGTATGTTTTTTCAAGTCTTAGCAAGGATTGGTGTAGAGCCTATGTTCGTTTGTGCCTTGTTTATTTTCAACTGTGTTGATTCGTCAATAAGCTTTGTCCCTTTGATGAAATGTCAAGCAATATTGTTGTCTTGAACATATTTTTTCAGAGCTTAAAACTTGTTGTGTTCTTAATTCGATATCTCATTTTGAGATGTTTCAAGAGTGATATGAATCCATTCACTACTTCCCCGTAGATCATGTTGCTCTCCTTTTCTTATGCAGATGGAGATATTATCTCGCATGTATCCTTGTAAGGAATGTGCAGATCACTTTAAAGAAGTTATAAGGTGCATACTTGCTCTCTTTCTCTCTCATTTTGACATATTGTATTATGTAGACCAAGGGAAAATTTTTGAGTTTTGGCATATGTTTAGCGACATTTGCTACCTACATGGGAAATTAGCCATTGCATCGTATCTCCTAAACCACTCACCTCTGTCACGATCTCCATTTTCTACGCTGCTAAAACATATAGTAGTTGTGTACGCGGCTTTGCTGTCTCTAAGTTTATGCCAGATAGACATATTCTGCAAATTGTAATTACAAGCAATTCAACTCTTGCTAGTGTCTTCTGTTTCTAGCAGATGAGTTTCTGTTTTGACTAATCGCGCTCCAAATACGGATATTAGAAATAATGTTTCTATACATCTTATGCAGAACGAACCCTGTAATGGCTGGATCGCATGATGAGTTCTCCCAATGGTTATGCTATGCGCATAACGTTGTTAATAGAAGGTAAGCCATCTATGTATCCCATCTTGCCTTTTGTGACCTTTGGCATAGTTTTGTGAACAAAGTTCTTGACTCCGGTGCAGCCTAGGCAAGGTTGTGTTTCCATGTGAACGAGTTGATGCTCGGTGGGGGAAGCTAGAATGCGAGCAGCGCGCATGTGACCTGCAAGGGATCATCATGGATTTCAGCAATGGAGCAAAATGAAGATTGAGTGTGATAAATATTGCTACTGAATTTTGTAGCCTTAAATCAATGAAGAGTAACTGTGTCACTATTGTTGGTGCAAGCTATTCATTGATATTATTATTGTTTATTGTCGATCAAAGAAATGCAAAATTATCAATCCTTTTCTACATAAATCGATCTAAGGGGACATAGCAAACATAATCAAAAGTAAATTTGGAAGTCATCAACATCTTAAAAGTACATGAAAAAAAAAAATACATAAAAGATACTCCATTCGTCCCTGATTAAGAGTTACACTTTGACCGGGCATGAGTTTTAAGAAATGTAAAAAAAAGTTAGTTGAAAAAGTTAGTGTAATGTGAGACCAATTTTTTTATATTGGTTTTATAATAAAACGTGAGTGAATTGAGTTATCATTTATAGTCATAATGAAGTGTGACTCTTAATTGAGGACGGACCGAAATGGAAAAGTGTGACACTTAATCGGGGATGGAGGGAGTAGTATTTTTCTACACAATCCACACCTGGGTTTGAATTTATAGAAATAAAAGCCCTGAGCCAGGCCAGGGCCCAAGCTATATGGTTGGAGGTGGGCCGGCCCATATATGCCCCCAATCTCGTTATTTCGAAATCAACATTAGGGTTTTAGTTTGCAGGATTATAAATTCATCCGACTCTTTCCATTGTAACACAGATTCATTAGCCTAATTCTTGCCGAGAGAGAGAGAGAGGAAGATGGGGCACTCTAACATCTGGAATTCTCACCCAAAAACCTATGGCCCTGGATCCCGCACATGGTACCGGCATAATTTCCTATTTCTATATGTTTTTTTTTGTTTAATTATGCTTTAATTTCTTTTTGTTTTTGTTGGTTTGCTCTTGTAATCGGGGAAATTTATTGGGGATGCAATTCTTCGATTTTGTTTTATTTGAAGACGAAACGTAGCTAGCTTTATATATTGAGTTGTGCACCAAATTATTCATGACTAGGAATAGTTTTTATGATAATTGCTGTATCTCTACGAATGTTGTTTGATTTATACTGATTGAAGATGGAGAAATAAAATATGAATTTGTTAGAAATTTTGACATGAACAATGTATAAAATCCCAAAATGTTTTCCAACATTATTCTGATGTGGTAAAAATGCTGCAATTGTGCAGCATACTTTCTCAAATGCAATGGGATTTATTTGCAGACTTGAACAATTTTGCTCATCTCTGGCACGAGATTCTCAACTCATGAGTCTTATTTGTGGTTTTGTTTTGGCATTGAGCAGTCACCATTAGAAAGCAAGAATTCCTCTGTAGTTGTTGCTCCGTTTAGACGTTATGTGGAATGGTTTTTACTTCATAGTAGTATTACTTTTCTGTTTGGTGCAATTTCTTTTTACATAGTAATTATGCACAAGGTTTGAGTGACATGTTTTTTAAAATTGATGCAGCCCTAGAGATGCTTTTAGCTTGCAAGTTACAACCTGGCAATATGCCTCTTTAAATGTACACTTCATTGGAGAAAAAAATATCCCCCTAAACTCAACTCAACTTATTTTATATCCCAGAGCTGACTATCTCTGGTGGTTTCTACTACTGATTTTGTTGAGTGAGCCTTTGGAAGTGAATGTAGTCCTTTTTTTTGGTTTCAGCAAAATCTGTAGGAAAAAACTTCTATCTCCCTTGCAATACAATCAGTGAGAAGTGATAGTTGTTTTGTTATGAATAAACGTGATGGTTCTTATGAGTGCACATAGAGGGAGAGACCGCAAGTGAATGCACCTCAAATTTGTGTTGAACTACTATAATTTATTTTTTGACAGCCGTGTTTGCGGGAACCCTCATGGAATTATTAGGAAGTATGGTTTGATGTGCTGCAGGCAATGCTTCCGCAGCAATGCTAAGGAAATTGGCTTTATTAAGGTACTTGTTGTATTTGCAGCGCTTGGCTTCCTTTTTATCTCTTTGATTCTCTGTTTAAGATGATGACACTTGATGCTCATCTGTCTTCGTTCCTTTTGCAGTATCGCTAGACTGTTCCGGCATGGACTTTGCAGAGGGTCGTTTTGATTTATTTAGTGGTAGCCATTTATTCAAGAATGGATGACTGTTATAAACCATGTTTAAACTCTTATTAGATGGTAAACCATGAGATTTTTTGTTTTATTGGACCCTCTTTTTTTTCGCAAAAAACTTGTGTGCTTCTTTATAATTTGACAATATTTTTGCTTTTAATTTTATTAGTGGAAAGCACAATATATACTCCACATTCTTGAAAATTGAATATATACAGTAAAATTGGATTGGGTAGGTTTCTATGTTCTGGGCTGTGGAAGGCATTTTTATTCTTTCAATTAAGTCTGTTTCGTTCGTAAAATGACTAGATTGTAGCACTTTGCACCCAACTACTTAAAACAAATAACATGCACCACTAATTTATTGACAAATGAAAGTAAAAAAGATCTTACATGCCACATAAATTTAACTTCAATACACTAAACTAACGGTGCTCCAATAATCAATTTATGAAAGGTAGCATAATCCTAGACCTAGTATTAGATATGGAATGGCCATATAATAGTATAAAAATCATAAATTTGATACGCCCATATTTATCTTATAATATCCTAGAATTGGCGTGAATATGTAAATTAATTTCATAATATAATAATAACGTTTTGCCCACAAAAAAGTAATCATACTATTACATAACTTTCACGTTATAATTGTTTGATAGTAGTACTATTTTAGGATTTGATGGGTAAAAATATTTGTCTTTGTTTTATATTCATATATACAAAAATTTTGTAGAAATAAAATTTAAGACTAGAAAATTTGGAGATGAAAAATTTGGAGATGATTTCTTATCTGTATTGTATGATATGATAAGACCGAATGAAATGCAATACACATAATAATTTTATATTATAAGAGAGATATTGGAGTATCGAATTCTAGGATATAGCCATTCCATATCTAATACTAGGATTATGCTACCTCCATAAATTAATTAATGGAGCCGTTTGTATAATGTATTGAAGTTAGATTTATGTGGCATGTGAGACTTTTTTTACTTTTGTTTCTCAATAAATTAGTAGTGAGGTATACCATATCATCATGCTATTTGGTATGAAATGACCATGAAATTTTTACTGAAGATCTTGATCCTAAAACCTACTGACAAATTCATTATTTTTTCCAAGGATGCCAACTTTATTCATATCGAACCATCAACTTTCAACCTGGGTTGTTATCCTAGATCTTTATTACTATGAACTTGTCCCAGTTATATACTCCTATGAGTTATTGCATTTATTGAATAAATACACCTAGCACTCATCCTATATGGTTATTCTTCATTATCACCAATTAATATGAATGCATCGTGAATTTACATAATCAAATGGTTTATATTCTTAAAGTTATGTATAGTTGTTTTAATTTCCAACAATAGATGACACACTTGGATAATGACATGAGATTTGTTGTTTTTTTTTTATGTTAAGTGGAGAGAGAAAATAGTATATTTCCATTAATGTGAGAGATGGCATTTATATCTAAACAAAATGTAACATGAGACAAACTAAAAGGAAAAGGGTGACATTTATTATGGAATGGAGGAAGTAAAATATAAGGTTATTGAATCAATAGGGTTCAGGGTTTAACCGATGACTCTAGCTCAATCCCATTTTATTTTATGGTGGGCCGATCGTGGCCCAATCTGATCCGATTTATTTGAAAATTCTAATATTATATTCTCTCCGTTCCACTCTAAGTGAACCATTTTCCTTTTTGGATGTTCCACTCTAAATAATTCATTTCTAATTATGAAAATATCACCCTCTCTACTTTTTCGTTATCTCTTACTTTATTCTCTCTACTTTACTAACAAAATAACACTACATAAAATTCCATGCCAAATTACATCCGCGACATCCGCCCACTTAGAATGGGACAAATAATACAACTTTTATAGGAATATTGATCTCTAAAATTATAAACTTTAGCTGAAATTTAATATTTCACACTAACTTTAAATTTTTAAGTACTACTATGTATTATAGTACACTTTACGTAACACAATTTTCTTGAGGCTACTTACTGAATCTTTATGTGTGAAAATTGTATTGCACACAATACTTTTTTAAGAAAAGTTAAAGATACCTGTGATAGTGACTTGGCATGATATATTCATTCGTTTGAACATAAATCTTACTTCAAAAGTGAGATTCCATACCCTCTTTCGCGGAAATCTAATTAAAGGAAAACTTAATAAAAAAGTTGATAGCTTGAAAACAATGAAGTGCCACCATTTTCAATCATTTATACTCCATAAACATAATCGGCCAAACATTCCTTAAAGAAAAATACTGTACAAATAATGCAAAAAAGGGGCAGTAGTTTGAGTGGTTACGACACACAATTTTCTTGAATTATAAATCACTTTGAGTCATTGATTTCTAATCAATCACAATTTAACTATCACATTTAATTTAGCAAGTGTTACTTAAGTCAAATGCCATCGAATTTTCCAACTACCAAACTTTTAAGATATTGACCCATCAAGGAAGTGCATGCATGTGTAGTGTAAAATTTATGAATCAATTTTCATTTGTTAAAGTACATATATATACTACGTATTCGTCTATATATATGTTTTCAATTTGAAATTAAGACAAACCGTCAAATATTTCACAAAATATATTATAAAAGTCCATTCCACACTTATCAAAAATAGAATTATAAATAACGAAATTTGACATATTTTTTATTTATTTTGCAATGGAGGGGGTTTGGAAATACATATGCTACGTGTATGAGCTCTATAACACATGTATATATACGATGTATATATATGTGTTTACATAATTGTTGATTGGAAAGGAATGAAATCTAAACTAATTGCATATTGTTGGCAAGTCGTTGGTCTAGAAATTAGTTAGATAGAGAAGTTATGATGAATCTATATATAGAGATACTATTTTATTTTGCCATGTGATGAATCTCTTGCTTAATGTGTTATATACATTTACAATATGACTAAACTTAGCATCAACATTTGGAAATAATCTTCCACTAGTTCGCATTTCGTCCAATTAGATAATTTCACTTCATTTCTTAGTGCTAGTCAAACTTATTTACTAATATACTCTTATATTTAATTTTATATTTAATTCTTTGGTATTAATTGATCGACAAAATAAATGTAGATAAATTAAGGAGTTTGCGTATATATAGTTTTTCTTTTTCAATGTGACACATTAAATGTGGTTGGTATATATTCAAGTATACAACTCATTATCAAAATAATAAAATTAACAATTTAATGTGTATTTTTTTGAAAAAAAATCAATATTCAAAATCAAAATTTAGCCAAAGTTGAGTTTTGTTATATTATTATCTCCAATTCTATCATATACTCCATTACATATTTATCTCATTCAAAAGGTTATAGTCATATAGATAGAATCACGTAATTTTAGTATTTACGTATTTTGTCTTTATTTTATAAATTATCTTGAATTTCGAAGCAAATCAATATTAATTATATTATAGTTACATTGTATACCATATTCACCAATAGTAAATAGTCCTATATAAAAAGATCGATGTCATTCGATGACAATCAAATTAGATTAGAGTTTATAACTTCATAATCTCGAGGAAATTTCTAGATCAAACAAATAGTGGCCTAAATTTATATTGAAGGAAAATATCTATCCCTCGATTTTAATAATTTATTGGGCTTGCAATGTGGCATGTATCGAAATATGGAAAGTGGCGATGTATATAAGAGAGACAAGAATTCATGCAATTATCAACAAAGACAAGTGTTTGACAGGGAATGCATAGGAACCGTAAATAAATATCGTAATCCATGTCATATAATTTTTTTTATTATATTTAATTGGATATACATCATGGAAATGTTTATTTAGTTAGGTTTGTTTGGTAAGGTACCTAAATTGAATATTATAAAAATCGAATCGATTTACAAAATTAGTCAAAACTCACAATTTACATTTACTATCACAATAAAGTATATATATTCGTAACGTGCAATAAAAAAATGGAATATTAAATCATATGAAGATCTAAAAGAGGGTTTTGTTAGAAGATATATAAAGCATCAAAAAGTAAATTCAAAGTTAAGGGCAAACAAAATTAATTATTGGATTGTCATGAGTGCTTAAAAAATACTAGTACATAATTAAGTTCTACGACATCCTATTATAAAAATATGTGTTGCACACATTTGTCATATGCGTTTTTTTATTTAGAAGAAATTCTTTAATTATGGTGATGCTTTTTAATTTTATAAATTGGTTGATAATAGCTTTTTTATGTGATCAATGACTTAACTACTACCACTATATGAAAACCAGGCAGTTGGATCAAATCCTAATTTATTACTTCGTGAAGGTATCAAAATAAATTTAATTGTGAATTACATGGTTAGTTAAATGCTATTTTTTGTATAACCGATGATTGTTTAAAATATGCATTTGACTATCTAGTCTAATTAAAAAGATTGTAAATAAAAGAGTAAAAAGAAGAAATGGATATCCATGGAATGCGTGGAAAGCAAGGGAAAAAAAAAGAAGAGGTAGAAAGAGACTGAATGTGACGATGCATCCTATACAGCATCACACACATTCACACACTCTTTTATATATATATATATATATATATATATATATATATAGGGATGTACTAAGATAATAACCCTCTTTATTGTAACATCATATCATCATTTTAGGCCATTGGATCTGAAAATTATGTGCTTGTCATGCTGCCACGTGTAAAAACACGAAGGGGTAAAATAGGAAATTTCTAATTTTACGCTATCAGATTGCAGATGCTGTTCATTGAATATTGCGGTCTTACCACAACAATATTGCGTTTACCACGATCGTAATATTTATACTGATAAGACGCAATATCTAATACTTGTTAGGACCGCAAACCCGTGTTTTTTCACGAAACTTAATCCTAGACGTCCATAGATGAGACCTCCGTCCACAAAAAATAGAGCAATTTGTGTATGACACGGGTTTTAATGTAGAATTGGTAAAGCAAGAGAGAAGGAGAAAAAGTAAATGAGAAGTAGTGTTAGGGGAATGATGTGAAATCTTTACATAAAGAATGTGCTCTATTTTTTGTGGACTGCCAAAAATGGTAATTGTGCTCTATTTTTTGTGGACGGATAGAGTATCTTTTATGTCTACAATATAAATGATAATATAATATACAAAATAATAGGAGTACATGCTTTGAGATAGGGATGTTACGCAATTATTTAATTTAAATACTCCAATTACTAAAAAAATTTCTACAATTTAAAAATACATTAAAAATACTCGAACTACTATTACAGATTTAAAAAATATAAAAATACATAATTAAATCCTAAAAATAAAAGTTACAAACTTAAAATCCTAAAAAATAAAAATTACAAACTTAAAATCCTAAAAAATAAAAATACATAATTAAAATCCCATAAATTAAAAATTACATAATTAGAGGCTAAAAAATACCCCCGTGGAAGACTAGTTCTCCGGCCATATCCCCAATGTTTGTCGGAGACCTCGTATCATTGCCCGATGTGCTTCAAGTTGCTCGGGAGACATGTGAGACGTCTCGGCCATATTGAGTTGAGCCAAGAGGGTCCACAATGAGTTGGTGGGGGGTTAAGGTGGCATAAAAGGAGCGGGAGCGGGAGCGGCGCGACGGCGGTTGGCCGTCGCCTGTTTCCTTCCTTGCGGTCGGCGTTGGGAACTGCTCGGGTTGGCATCGGGGCTACTCAAATTAGCTCCGGCAAGCTGGCTAGCCACCTCATCCTCGCCGGCGTCGGACAGGGATACCGACCTCGACCGTTTGCTGGAGGAGGATGCTACGCCTCCCTTATACTTCGAATGCACACGCACCTCCTGCCAAGCGTTGAGGTACTTGAATGGTTTGTAATGTTGGGATTGGTAGGTCGCCAAGGCGGCACTAATGATGTCGAGCTTGCTCCTGCTGCTCCCCGCAGACCGCTCTTCCTAGAGGTAATACCTAGGGTTGGCACGGTACAGTATACCGTACCGAAATGAGCATACCGCATACCGTACCGAAAAGTACGGTATGAGAAAACACGATACCATACCGTGCCGATTTTTTCGGTATACTGCATTTCGATATATCAAAATATGAAAACCTTTACCTTACCGATATTTCGGTATACCGTACCGTGCTGCGGCAGGTTTAGGGTAGATACCGTAATTTTGCGGTATATAAATATATGAAAATATAAAATATTATAAATAATAAATATATTAAAAATATATATAATTATTAACGGTATATACCGAAAAATTATGGTATACACCATAATTGCGGTATATCGCGGTATATACAAAGTTCATACCTTTGTCGTACCTAAATCTATCGATAAGGTATCATACTGTACCGAAAAGTGCGGCAAGCCAAAAATTCAGTTTTTTTAGTATGGTATGTGCGGTATTTCGGTATATTTTGCCAACCCTAATACCCCTGGAACTTTTGGATTTCTTCGTTGGCTCTGAAGATGGCATTGCACACCATACTCTCATTGCGCTCGATGATTCTATCCGGGCGGTTTTCATTGTACCGGCGAGAGACGCGCCACCAAAACTTATCCTCGCATTAGTTCGTGCTAACCTCCGGATCTTCGGAGATTGCCAAATAGGCTTTGAATAATTGATCCATCTCCCCCGGAGTGTACGGGGTGCGGACGTGAGTGTCACCGCCACGATCTTGAACACGAACACCACGAGGAATAAGAGTAGGAGTAGGAGTAGGAGTAGGAATAGAAGGAGTTTGAATGTCGTCGCTCCTTCCCGGTCCGGGTTCAAGTGCCCACCCGTATCGCCCATCGAGGGCATCTTGGTCGTTCACCGGGTAAGGCCGGTAGCCACACGGAATTTGAGAATCTTGGGTTTGAGGAGGGGCCGAGAATTGCGTTTCCGGAGTAGGGAATGGTTGTGAGCCGAACCATTCGTGTTTTCAACCGCGGGAGTCGGAGGGGTGATCGTCGGAGCCGAACATTTTTTTTGTAAGAGTAAAAGATTGAGAATTGTGTAGTGCGGTGGGAAATTTTTTGTGTGGAAATGAGGGTATTTATAGATGAAAATGTGAATTTTGGGGAAAAAAATTGAAAATTAAATTAAAAGTGAAACGGATATAATTTATTGGGAAGTGGGAAAATATATTTTTTTAATTTAAAATCGATTTTTTAAATTAAATTTGAATTTTAAAAAAAATTGAAAATGCTAATGGCAATGCCATTGGCCAATCCCGTCGCGCCACGTCAGCCTGCTTAGCGGCACAGACGTGCTCGAGCAGCGCCGTGCCAGCGGCAAGAGTGCAGCGGCAGACAGTGCATTGCCGCGCCAGCGGGACGGAGGCGGATGCTCTAAAATTTGAGAAACTGACGAAAAAACTAAATCAAATAGGTTTCTTCCCGCCAAATAAACCCCAGAAATTTAAATGAATTCCCGATAAAGCCCTCGCTCCATTTTCTCTTTGCCTTCTCTTCCTTGCAAAAAGTCGAATCCGCAGCAATAATTACTCTTAATTTTGCAACCGCTCGCAAAATCAAATCGTATCCCTAATTGGGAACGAAGATCACAACCAATCTTCATCTTTTTTCAGTATCCCACTGATTTCTAGGGTTTTCTTTTCGTATCTCTCTTTCTATTCGCCATGTCTACAGCTACCATCTCTTCGCCGCTGTCTATGTCGAAATCCGCTACCACAACTTGTGACTCTCTCCTTCGCGAACTGCAGGTAAGGTCCATCAGCATTTTTCCGTTCTGCGTCACAATGTTAATTTTATTTGTTTCGGAAATATTCGAATTGATTTCAGATTATGTACGGCGAAGATCACATTGTACTCTACGGTTTCATTTACTCATTTTATGAAGGTTTTACTTAATTTCATTCGTTAATTTGGTGAAATAGAAAATATGGGATGAAATTGGAGAAAGTGAAACTGAGAGGGATAAGATGCTTCTTCAGTTGGAGCAAGAATGCCTTGAGATATATCGTAGGAAGGTAGAGAGAAGCAAGAAGTACAAAGCTGAGTTACAGCGGTCATTGGCCGATTTTGAAGCTGAAATCGCTCGACTTACTTCTGCCCTTGGAGAACGGGTTTCTGTGCCTCGGGTTTGCTCATAATCCTTTGTTTTTTTCCTTTTTGTGGCTTCTGTGCATGTGTGGCGGAAGCATATCCATCCTTTTTTATTCTTTATTTCCAGAGATGATACTGATTCTGCCAGTTTGAAAAGGTTTGATCATATTTTGAGCTTTTTAATCCTCTTTTTTCTAGTATGAGAAGATGAATGGCAATATTAAGCATCAAATATCCGTTATAAGCCCTACGCTGGAGAGTTTGAGGGTAAAGAGACAAGAGCGAGTAAAAGAGATTTCAGAAGTAGAATTCCAAATTGCAGTAATCAGTGCAGAAATAGCAGGCACAGATAAGGTTTTAGACCCTAGTGGAATTCAAGTTGATGAAGTGGACCTCACCACCAAGAAGTTGGGAGAACTTAAGTCTCACCTCCAGGAGCTTCAATTTGAAAAGGTTTGATTATGTTTTGCATTCATCAATTTCATATATTAACTATACCACGGGAGTTAATTTTTAACTTAGGTTTCTGAACTTTTGTTTATTGCAGAATCTGCGCTTGCAGAAAGTTAGTGGCCACATCAGTGCGATCCATGGACTCTCAGTTGTCATGTCTCTAGATTTTAAGACGATAATGGCTAAAATCCATCCAAGTTTTGTTGATACTGTTGCTGGTCAATCAAAGAGCATAAGCAATGAGGTGTTGGCTAGATTAACTGGTGAAATGAATTCTCTGAAGCAAGAAAAACAACAGCGGCTACTGCAGGTAACATCCTAATAACTTTTGATCTCATCCAGTTTTCTTACTTTATTAATGTATTGTATGATCTACTGCAACCCTTAGATGAGATTGTGTTATTCCTGTCTTGTTACACAAATTAATTTTTTTTCCACCAATGTATCTTTTCAGTATGTAGCTCTTGTACAGTTTTAGGAGTTATTTGTCATTAGTGAAGTTTAGTTCTAGTTTTAGGTATGAACATGATGTACCAGTACTAAATTATTTCCTTTCAATATCTTGACTTGTGGTTAGTACTATATGTCTGTCTTGATAGTTTAATATTCTCTTTCCTCATTTAACTGGATCAAATACTTATTTACATTAAATTCAACTTGCACCACACCGAGGGTTGAGCACACATCAGCCTTTGACCTTTATCAATGGCTGTTATATTTTTGAGTTGCATGCATGACCTACTTGTTGCTTTGTTTTCATATAGGCACAAAATTATGGCAGAACCCTTATGGAACTCTGGAGTCTCATGGATACACCTGTTGAGGAGCAGAACAAATTTAATCATGTTACACATTTGATAACTTTAACTGCGGATGAGGTTGTGAGTCCTGGGTCTCTATCTGTTGATGTCATTGAGCAGGTTTGCCCATTTCATTTTCCTAAATTTTCAGGTCAATGTGATTTTTACAATTTCTTACTGCAATATTGCTGCAATTTTGATAATATGTAGGCTGAAGTTGAGATTGAAAGATTGAATGTTTTGAAAGTCAGTAAGATGAAAGAGCTTGTGTTTAAGAGGCAATCAGAGCTTGAAGAGATATATAAAGCGGTTCATATGGACCTTGATGTTGACAACGCACAGCGGCTTCTGATCACTCTTATAGAATCTGGTGATATTCGATTGTTCTTCTCTAATCTCATCTTTGTCACACTGTACTAGCTTACCCTATCGGATGTGCACTAGGAACAAGCTCATATATGTGTGTCTTCTGCATTCGGGTGCGGTAGTTCTGATCTGGAAGCATCCAGTCATTCACTTCTATTTGTGGTGATTTTTTTGTGAATTTCAGTCATTTTTGTAATGTTTGGATATCTATACGTTCTTTCTCTTCTGTGCTCTAAGCTACATTTCAACATTTTGGGCATTTCACATTGTTCTAGATCATTGACTTATATTCTTCCCTGTGAAAAATTAAATAGAAGGGAGACTATTTTTTTGTAAAAATTAGAGAAAGAATAAGTTGTCTTAGAACAAGCAAAGGAATGGATGATGAGCAACTTAACTGATTGCCTCCAATGTGCCTTTATCAATTGATTTTTTGTTATTAGTTAACTGTAGATTCTTATTGCATCTTGCAGTCGTATATTTAGTGCATAAGATGCAAAGTTAAGTAAATATTTTCATGTTGGAAAAATATTCCATGATATTCTTTCTTAATTTCTTTCAAAATGTAAGAAAATGAAGACTAACTATCTTTTTTTCCCACCTTTTCAATTGATTTCATTATTTTCTTTGGTGTGGTTGGTGGTTCTTCAGATTTTGAATTTGTTTGGTAGAGCAGTGTGAAAACCTTTTAAGGAAAGAAAATGGAAACAATGAGAATAACTTGGTCAAGTGCATATTGTTGTTTTGATTCCTATATGTTGGTATTTATTTACTTAAATGTACAACTCAGGTACTGCTGATCTTTCTGAGCTGTTATCAAGTATGGATGATCAGATTGCAATAGCCAAAGAAGAAGCTCAAAGCAGAAAGGACATATTGGACAAGGTGGAGAAATGGAAACATGCATCGGAAGAGGAAAGCTGGCTTGATGAGTATGAAAGAGTAATATGATCCGCGCATAAACTCTCATTTTACTCAAAGTTGCTTTAGTTAGTAGTTGTCCTAAATCCACTTTGTTGAAACCTGTGAAGTTGTCCCAATCAGTCTCTGGCTCCCTTTAAACCAGCATTGAAAATTCTAAGAGATGAAACCACTTCTTAGTTCTTATTGGACTTTATTGATATTCCATATGCTAAAATCCTAGTGTATAGAGTTTACCAACTGTAGATGGAATGTAGGTGGCCTGAAACTTAAGTTTGTCAAATTAGTCTCTGGCTCCCTTCACTGTTCTCTGGAGCTGCCATTTTCTTTTGGCACGGTCTTATTCTTATGCATTTTGTGATTATTATGTTTTTAGTGTAAATATCCTTTCACTTGTTACAAGGACGTGTATATTTTGTATTTTATGGTGGAGTTCCGTAAATCGACTCTTTTCTCTTTCTTCCAGGATGAAAATCGGTACAGTGCTGGCAGAGGAGTGCACAAAAATTTGAAACGTGCTGAGAAAGCTAGAATCTTAGTCGGCAAAATACCAAGTGAGCTTCTAAATTAAGTCCATTTTATTTGATTAAACTTAGCAATGCATTGGGATGTTATTTCCTCATTGCGATTTGAGGGTTGAGGATATACTTTTTTTCAATAAAATTCATACAAGCATAGATTGATATCCATGTTTTGTTTCATAGCATAACAGCAAGAATAACAGGATTTAAGATGTTACACTTAAGAACAATAATTATGTTCAATTGTCTTGCACAAGGGTTGTGTATTTATGTTTCTTCTCAAGCAATTTCGAGTATTTCTGCTAGGGTTGTTATAAACTACTCCGTATCCTAAGCACCATCTTATATGAGAATGAATGAAAACTATGCAACAAAAAAAGTTTGGAGCATGATGGCCAGGCCATGTATGATATTGATATCTACAGAATTCAATCCTGCATAACATATAAATCTTTTCCCCTAGGACTGAAATTTCTAAGGGAGTGAGTTGCTTTTGAGTGAGCAATACTCATGCATATCTACTAGAATCTAAAATTCCTTGTAAAATACCATTGCAGTTCTTGTGGAAAGTTTAACCTCAAAAGTGAAGGCCTGGGAACTAGAGAGAGGAATGCCCTTCTTGTACAATAAGGTAAGGCAACCCTGTGTATTTTAGTGTTGTGTGAAACCTGTTACATCTTGGGTCACTTTTTCCCTATTTGTGTGTAAAAAGGCTCCTTTATTACGGACATTGGAGGAATTCGTCATCTCCCGACAAGCAAGAGAAGAAGATAAACGCAGATCTCGGGTAAGTTTTTCCATTACCTTGTACTTGAGAATTGGTCATTCAAATGTCTCTTACTCTCAATACATGATGCATGTTTAAGGAACACAAGAAGCTACAAGATCAAATAGCTACAGAACAAGAAGCCCTATTTGGTTCAAAGCCCAAAAAGCCTTTGGGTCAGAGCACAAACACTAATACAATGGCTTCCACGCCAAATAGTCGACGGGTAGGTACTCCTGCTCGTTTTGGAGTCTCTGGCGGGAATGGCAGGAGAGACAGTGTTAAGGTGGGCGGCGTGATTCCCATAAACTACGTAGCCCTCGCGAAAGAGGAACGATAGAGGTCGTTGGACCTATCTTTTGCTTGTGCTCAACTGATGGGGCTTGGTATATAGATTCTGAGACGTCTATTTCTACTGATTGGTATAATTTCTATGGAAAATCGACCTTCATGGCTGTAATCCATCTTGATGGAGAATGGTTATGACTTGAGATGAATAAGTTGTGTAGCAGAAAAATGTGTGAAAAATCGATATCCTGCTTATATAACAACTAAATTTGACTGTAGTCAACATATTTCTTCGATTTAGTTTTGCAGTGCTGATTTTTATATGAGGAAGGGATTTCATGCATCTCGGATACATGAAAATTAAATGAAATCTGTTACATCCTGAATATTAGAGCTCAATTCACTTTTGATTATTTTCACTTGACATATGTTATTTAATTATATTAGGACACGTTTTTTACTAAGGAAGAATCACACATCTACATTCAATATCTAAGAGAGGACATTAAGCCAAAATTTCACTATTTCATAAAAGTATTTATCAAGACTTATTTGGTGTTTCAATTAAGCTATAGAAAAATAACTAGCAATATAGTAGTAGTATTATTCTTCAACAAGTGAAAAATTCAATAAATTACTCATAAACATAAAAACGTTTTGGAAAAAGCTAATGTAGAGTGGAAGGCAGCAACAAACATGATGAAGAAACCTCAAATGGTGTCGACAGCAACGCGCTTGTACAAGTGAGGAGCTAATCTCGGCGTCGGAAGCGCTTCCACCGGATTCTTCATGTAGGTGACTGTACCGGGATTCTCCTCCAGGTTGATCTCCTCCGGCCTCATTCCGGTGGGAGGAGCCCAGCTGAATTGGTGCAACAGATGCCCTATCATCGACGTGGTGAGGTCAATCCCTAGCTGCGCCCCTGGGCACACTCTCCTCCCTGCACCAAACGGCAGCACCCGGAAATCATGCCCCTTTATATCGATATCCTCCTCCACAAACCTCTCCGGCCTGAACTCCAACGGATTCTTCCACAGGGCCGGGTCACGCGCCACTGCCCACACATTGACATTGACGTTGGATCCCTTGGGGATGTCGTAGCCGCCAATCTTGACATTGGTGTTGGCACGGTGAGGGAGCATGAGAGGCGTGGGAGGGTGCAACCTCAGTGACTCCTTCACCACACACTGCAGGTAGGGAAGGTTCGGGATGTCGTGCTCTGTCATGATGCGGTCGGGTCCAATGACGCGGTCCAGCTCCTCCTGCACCTTCTGCTGCACCCTTGGATTCCTGACCAGCTCCGCCATCGCCCACTCCACGGATATGGCTGGGGTGTCCATTCCTGCCGCGATCATGTCCTGTTTTTCGAAAGCACACATCAGCACCGGTTGCGATCACACAATCATACATTACAAATAACATAATCATCATTGATTCGTGGACTGACCCATAGGAGGGCGATGATGGTGTCCTCGCTGAGGTCGTACTCGTCCTTGAGGGTGAGGAGGGCGTCGAAGAAGTGGTTCTTGGTGGCCCCGGTCTTCTTGCGGAGAAGGGTGTGCTCTTGCATGATCTCCCGGGTGAGGCGCTCCATCCGAGCTCCGTGCTGGGTGAAGGCGTCCTCGTCGAGGGGGAACGCCCACCGCAGCCACGGGATGTGCTCTGCCATCGCAAGAGACGCGCCGAGCTTCAGCCCATTGATGGCAATCGCCTTGAACTCCTGGCCTTGCTTGTCCACTGCTCCTTCAGCATTCACGAAACGTTTCCCAAACACCAGCCTTGTGATGTTGTGGAACGCCATTGATGCCAGGTATTTCTTAATCACCACACTCTTGCCTAAATCAATTTATGCATACTCCACTAAATTAGGCAATTAAACAGATTTAGAATCACTTGATTCACAGGCAAATTCAATTTGGAGGGGAAATCTTCAACTCTAATCTTCATTTTCATTGAATTGAAAAGACGAGGATAGAGAATTAACATGCAAATTCAATTTGGGGGAAAATCTCTGCAAACGTTGAATTGAAAAGACGAGAATTGAGAATTAACATGCAATTGCAAATTCAATTTGGGGGAAAATCTGTGCAATCATTGAATTGAAAAGACGAGTAATACCAGGGGAAGCGGTGGAGTCATGGTAGATGGATTCGATCATGGCGGTGATCTCATCTTCTCTAATAGGGCGGAGGAGCTCGAGGCGCTTGGGGGAGAAGAGGACGACGGTGCAGACCTTCCTGACCTTAACATAGTGGGGGCCATAGTCCGCCCAGATCAAATCCTGGCCGTCTCTGCTGAGCTTCCTAGCGGAGCGGCTGCGGTGGCGGTCGGCGAGCTGGCCGTCCTTCTCCTTGAGCACCTCCTTGGCCAGCTCGGAGCTCGAAACGATGACGTTGAGCGTGGATCCGAACCAGACCGAGAGGATCGGGCCGTAGGATTGGGCCCACTCGGCGAAGCAGCGGAAGCGGACGGGCTTGATGTCGTAGAGATTGCCGATGACCGGCCACGGGAAGGGGCCGGGCGGGAGGCGGAAGCGGAGGCGGTAGTAGACGTGGTAGAGAGCGACGGCGAGGGGGAGGGAGAGGAGGAGGAGAAGGAGAGCTGCCATGGCTGCTGCTGCTGCTGCTAGTGATGAACTTGAGCTATTCCATTAGAAATAGAAATATTAATATAGTCACCCATAAATATAATACTTAAAATAATCATATCTAACCATCAAATTCATGACTAAAATTGCACATGGAGAAGGGTAGTTGGCGGCGGAGGAATGGTTGTTGAAAAGATATTCAATTTCTCAATGTTAAATATGGTGACATTTGATTTTTTTGGACTTCTCGAGTTCTAAAATAAAATAAACAAAGAATTGAAAATGAGCAGCTAATATATTAGGAGTAGTAATCACTATTAGAATTAAACCAATAATAAGTGATTGGGACTTATGAAATGTACTTCAATCCGTGTGTCGTGGTACAAACAATTCTATTGCATTTATTGATTTTTAGTTATTAATAGTAAATCACTAATGATACATTTATTTCCTTTTTTCTAGGAATGTTAAATGTAGCTGTATAGTTATTTTCACATTAATTTTGGAACTTCTATTATACAGAGATATTTAGCTAGTGACATGTTAACAAAATGATCATAAGACCGAAATCTACTTTTTTTAGTATGAAACATAACAATTTTAAATCTTTGAGTCAACTGTTTCATCCTTTGTCAAAAAACAGCAATGAAATCACTACTTTCTGTTAAATCTAGCATACTTATATTTTATTCTTTCTCTGATAGTTTTATTATTTTTTATTACTTATATTTTGAATTATTTATATTGCTAGCTGGTGACCTCGTCGTTGTTTTAGCTTGATAATTTAATCATACTTCTAAATTTAGGTAGGTGGGCAAGGTAACTAAATTTATAGGTGTGATTAAACTTGTGAACAATGTGTTGGTAGGAGTAGGACCATGTCAATAAAATTATTAATGTTTGTCCATCTTTATGGAATTCTTATTCACAAAAGTATATGCAAAAATTAATGGAGAATTAAATGCATGTAAACTTCAGTATCAAACTGTCAAACGAAAGATGCATTATTTTTTAAATTGCTCATTCTAGGTTCATATGTATATTTATGTTATACTGTAAGTGCTGTTATTCTAAAAATTTGTCACCATTTAATTTGATATAGGCTATGTAATAGAAAATGGATTGAAAAAGTTAATAAATTTTAATTTTATATATTAATTTTATAATAAGTGGAATGTAACATTCATTATCAATAAAATGTGACAAATTTTTGAAGATGGACAAAAATAGAAATTGATGACAAAATTTTGAGAAATACCCAAAGTTTGATATACTTATTCTTCTTACAAGATGAATTCACGATTCACTTCAACAAGATCTCATAAAAAACTATTGGGCATGCATAAACGAATTTTGATTGTGAAGTTTATTAGTACTACTCCTATTTTATTTTTCATGATGTAATTTTCGATATTAAAAAATTATGTAAATTAGAAACTTTAATTAAGTACTAAGTGTCATCTTTTCAATCAGTCATTTTAATTTACAAGTATCACAATTTTTATAAATTGAAAAAAAATATGAATTAAAATAGCAGAGCTACGGTTGAAATTTATGGCTGGAATATTACTAATATCATGGCTGAAATGCGAAATGTCTTTATCATTGAAAATTTGAGGCTGGATCATGGATGGTGGAAAATGTACCACGTTAGATTATTGGAAGAGTGTGATTGATTTATTACGTACTACTTAAAATTCTAATTTGGTCATTTATATTTGATCTAATTTTTTTTATTACATATATAAGTATGTTATTTTTTGGTTTTACACAACATATTTTAGAAAATGTACCACGTAATTAGATTGGAAGAGTGTGATGATTTATTGCTAGAGTTCAAATTTGGTAAATACGTATTTGATCTAAAAATTTTTTATATTATACAGTATATATTAAGTGTGTTAATTTTTTGTTTCACACAATATATTTTAGTCCAAAATTAATATTTCAACCGTTTCACAAAATATTATGAGTATGATGGTCTTATTAGCTTTTTGTTGCTATCATTAAGGGAGTTTGCTAGCTTTGATAACTTCTGTACTTTATTTGGTCATCTTGTTAACTTATGCTCATTCCTCATGGTTTAAGCCTTTTTCCTTTTATAAGAAAAATGGTATGGTTGGAGGAGGACCATCGATCATACAAATAATTGTCAATGAAGTTATTAATGTTCATAAAAATAAAGTACTAGTACTATATTCGAAAATGGATGGAGAGTTGCAAAACAAACGAATTTGACATTCAATAACGTGTTTTTGGTTTCTCTTGTGTATCTGATTTTAAATATTCCCTCCGTCCCACATTTGGAGTCACTTATTGTTATGGTTCGGGTTTTAATAAAGAGTTGAAGTGTGTAATAAATGAAGTGAGATGGTAGAGTGTGTAATAAATGAAGTGAGATGGTGGAATTGGTTGAAGTTGAGTTCCTTTTGACTTTTGATTTTTGTTTTGATTTATTTTAATAGAGATAATGCATTTTTATGTAATTTTGATGAAGAATGGGGTAAAATTGTATGACAAAATATGAAAAATTCTAAAAGTGACTCTTGAACTGGGACGGACTTTTATGACAAAAAGTGACTCTTAATCTGGGACGAATGGTGTACTTGGTTGTAAACGTTGAAACATAATATTTTGAAATTGTTCATTCTTGGTTCATTGACTTATAGCATATTTATGCATTACTGTTGTAGAGTTTTTTCAGTCTTTGGACATCGCATTAATATTATTGATGATTCTTATTCTTAAAAATATCATTACTACACATCTCTAAACACTGAGATAATAATATTGTAAGGACTTTTGACCTAAAAATACTCCCAGACAGAAAAAGTATTTTTATGTCATTTTTATAAGAGAGAGAACCACGCTTCCGGCTTCAAAAGCCAAGCATCCACGTTGATCATGAAGGCGTAGTGACTACGGCCTCAGATGGCATGCTTTGGGTGTACAGATTCGAACAAACATCAAGTGCTCGGTGTCCTTTGTTCATGATCGGTCATGATGGCGTTGGTCATAATATCGAAGTTTAGGTAGCCAACGGCAGCAACAACATGGGGGAGTCTTATTTGGCGGATGGGATATGCCCAAGCGCCAGTCTTTGTGAAGACGATCAAGCATGGTCGGGCGAAAAAGTCCCTACTTGCGACCGCGGGGAAAGCGCGGGATGTTGGCCTTGGCCCAGGTGCGCTCGAGTCGATGGGCGGCGGCGATGGTGAGGGTGAGCACGGCGGTGGTATATTCCCCACGACATCGGCGGCGTCAGCACGCGTGTCATTTTGCACGACATGATTGTCGAGTGAAGGGGAGTGAGCGGCTCGGTGGACCGGCCCGAAGATGACACGGGTGCCGGTCCCAGCCACGGCAGGAGTATATAGGAAGGGAGTGATGTAATCATGAATATGGAGTACTACTAGAGCCCCAAGCCAAATCCCAGTCACACGTGACACGACCTCCCAAAAAAAATTACTCCCTCCGTTCATTAGGAGTCTCATTTCTTGGCGGCACGAATTTTAAAAAATATTAAGAAAAGTGAGTGGAAAAAAGTTAGTGGAAAATGAATCTCACTTATATATATTAGTTTTAAATGAAATGTGAGTGGAATGAGTTAGTGGAAGGTCAGACTCTATTACCATGTAAAAGTGAACCAGGACTCCTATTTACAGACAGACTAAAATGAAAAAACGGGACTCCTATTCATGGACGGAGGGAGTACTAGTTTAATAATTTATTAAAAATAGACGAGAGATAGATTTATGCAATTGCCAAATATAGAAATGTCTCATCTTGGTTATGAACTTATGATTCCAAAAATGAAAGACTACATCTTAAATGACATAGAGAAAATACTCCCTCCGTCCCAGATTTGTAGTAATATTTTGCCATAAAAGTCCATCCCACATTTGGAATAACATTTAGAATTTACCATATTTGCACATACAATTTTATCCCATAATTCACTAAAATTACACTCAAATGTCATTATCTACATTAAATAAATCAAAAGAAAAATAACAAACCAAAAAGTCAAAAAGGGACCCACCAACTCACTTAATTTATTACACACTCCATCATCTTACTTCATTTATTACACACTCCATCATCTCACTCCACCAATTCACTTCATTTATTACACACTTCACCTCTCACTTCATTAATTACACACTCCATCAATTTCTTAAAACCCGTGCCATAACTAAATGTTACTACAAATGTGGGACAGAGGAAGTAATTAATAATCCCTCCGTCTTGGCTAAGAAGACACATTTCTTAGCCTGCACGAGATTTTAGAAATTATTTGTTAAAGTGTTTAATTGGAAAGAGAAAAGGTAAGTGTAAGTATTAAAATAGAGAGAAAAAGAAAGATGAATATTTTAATAAGAGTAAGAAAAAATAGTTGAGTGTATTAATTGGAGAGAGAAAATTTTTAAAGAAGGAAATGTGTCATCTTAGTTGAGACAAACTAAAAAGGAAAACATATCATTTTAAGCGGGACAAAAGGAGTAGTTCTAATTTATTTTTCCTATATATTATAGGGGTGTAATCAATGCTAACTTTTTTAATTTGTTAACTCTGCTAACTTATCAACGCAGTGTATTAAAAATATCAAAATACGATGATATTAATATATCAACACATAATATTGTTGACATTTTAATGTCATTGTGTTAATGAGTTAACAGAGTTAACAACTAAAAAATAACACACCTAATGTATAATATATATACATTTTGATAACTTGTTTCTCTTCTTCTAAAAAAAAACAATACTCCCTGCTCAAATAAAAATTACTCACATCCTTTTTTAGTCAGTCCAAATAAAAATGATGCATTTATAATTTAAACAAACTAAGAGAATTCAAATCTTAATCAATTAAACTAATTAATCACTAATTAACCTTACTAAAAAGGGTCTAAAAGAAATCATTAAAAATATCCTACATACTTTTTTTCTTCTTCATTAAAATATCCAATAACATTTATCTCTACTTAAACATTACTAAATAATAACACTCCTAATTTATCATGTTATCCAAAGAAAAGGATCATCTTAATTCAAAAGAGGGAGTAGAGTAGGAGTACATTTTATTCTGATAATTAAACCAATGCAAAGTTTTTTAACAAAGCCTCTTATTAATTAAAGGGGGCAAACTCGGGCCCGCTCTACCAACCCGGTTTTAGCCCAGTTGGGCTTGAAATTATAGGCCCAATTTGGACCGGGTCAAATCATATTAAAATAAATCACTACAAATAATAAATTGACGGGTCATGCCCAGGTTTTGAAATATAGTCATATTGGGCCCGATCCCACCCAGTTTGTTATGCTTCCACCTTTTCTAATTTTCTTTTTAAGAATGATTTTTAATCCAATAGTACGTCCTTAATTATTAAAATTTTAATTTAATAACTGAGACAAGAGCCATGCTTGCTATCCTGTTTTAAAAATTGAATATACTTTAAATTGAATATAATTGAGACGCAAGGGGATTTTTAAAATAGGGGTGAAATCAAATATTTGTATTTAGGAATCCGAAACTACAACTTTATACATAAAAAAATCTAAAATACGACCTAAGGTAGAGTACTTGAAACTCATCAGCATTATGTTGTGTTGATTACATCAAATATTCCATCCCACTTGAATTGATTCCAATGCACAAATAGGTACACATAAAATTCCTCATAAAGATACAAGGAACCAAAAAATTCTAGGAATGTAAGAATAATAATCGAATTTTATAGATTTGGCAGCCAAATAATATACACTGTAATGCCCACTATTTTTATAAGCAGTTGGCATATTTTACAAAGATTTATCATATCTTCTATTCCAACTGCTTATTCATCTATAAAAGAGATTCTTGCTTACATAAAAGCATCTCCAAGGGAAAAAGTAAATAAAGAGGTAAAGAAGAATAACTACTATATATTTCTTCTTTATAAAATTTCATGTTCCAATAGAAAAGGTATTTGAAGAAGTATTATACCTTCTTTTATTTTGAGAATGTATCTTTACCTTTTCTTGATAGAAAAGGTAAAAAGTTAGTTATTTTTGTTTGTCTTTTTATTTTACCTTCTTTCCTTGAAGTCCATTACTTTTTAAGAAGGTATAATAACCTTTTTGAGAAAGTAAATGAGAAATATATTTCTCAATGTACCTTTCCCCCTTGGAGATGCTCTAATAAACTTGAGTATCCTGTAAAATGATCTTAATATAATATCTAGATTGAGGTTGAGGTCGAGATCAAATATCATTTTGAGGTGTTCGATTTGCAAGATTGTTTTGGTTCATGACATTTAATTCCACAACTCAATCATAGATGAATAATTATGGGATAATTAGTCATAGCTAACCTCCTATGACTAAATAATCTCACAACTTAATGTTAGATTATATCTTGATATTATTTTATCTAAGAAATCGAACAGTACATTTATATTGTTTATTATTTTTTCGTGATTGTGTGTTACTCCATCTAAATTAAAATTGAAATAGGAAAAAGATGAGCCAACTCTAAAGGTTGCATAATATATCAAAAGTAGTACTTTACATAGATCATTAATCCACAACCAAAATCGATATGTGTAAAACTCCAACAAATCAAAAAGAGTGAACCAGAAAGTAGAAAAAACTCCTCAGAAAGTTATAGATGAAAGAGGAGTAATTTGGTGTCCATTTCAAACTTGCTGAGTTGGTTTGACTGGTGAAGTAAATATGGGCAAATCAATTGCAACTGCTGCCTTCTCCTCTCCCACAATCCTATTATTATAATTGTTATCTTTGACAATTTCTGGAATTTCTTGAATTATGAGTGTGTTTTTCTGTTCTTGATCTTCCTTGTACTTCCCCCACAGCACTGAGTAGAGCCCTACCACTATGATTGCTGATCCAATCACCCTGTTTATTCACCAGATCACAATTAATCGCGGACGAAGGGAGTAATAATTAATTAAGTAAACTAATTCACTTACCCTCCAAGATAGATCTTCTCCGCGAGGATAAAGGATCCCATGACCGCGACTATGATCATCATGAGCGGGCTAAAAGCCGTGGCGAAGACCGGGCCTTTGGACTTCATCACTAGCCCTTGCACGTAGTATGATATGCTCGATGTCACAATTCCCTGCTCATTCAAACCCGAACACTATTAGTATCTATAGAGATATACTCCATCCGCTCCCCATTAAATGTCTCATATTTCCTTATTTGGACAGTCCCTTAATTATAAATGTCTCATTTCATTTTTAGTATTTTTAGTAAGTGGACCCCACATTCTACTAATTTATTTGGACTGGCAATTATTATAAAACTAATAGTACTATATAAAAGTCAGACTTATATTTCACTGACCTTTTCCAACTATTTTCTTTCACAAAGTCAAATGATCTCTTAAAACTCGCAACCAGTCAAATATGAGACATACCGCATATGCAGCGGCGAGGAGGTTCATGTCCCAGCCGATTCTCCAGACGGAAGGGTCGTGTTCCATGACGAAGGTGACCGCGACGGCTTGAAGGGTGCCCATGAAGCAGACCATTGATGTGAGAGAAAGTTGGTGGTTCGAGTAGGTTTTGAGGGCAGCTTTCTGAAGGATGAAGAGGGATGCCCATGCTAGCGTCGCGATTATTAGGAGGATGCACCCGATGAACCAGTCCCGGTCGCTGGTCTCCTTGCCTTCGCTGCCTCCTCCTCCACCGATGGCGCGACGGTGGGCCGTCCACGCCATTTCAACTAATGGGCCTTTGTATAATGTCATTAGCATCGCCCCTCCAACTGTTATCAATGTTCCCACCACTTTCGCTTGGTATATCACCTTCTTTATATTCACTTTCTCCATCCTTTATTTTTTTTACGAGGATTAGGTACAAGGTACAGTCTCATTCATTAAAATATAAAGTAAAATTACCTAATTTAGTACTATGATGTTTAATTCATTTTGTAATTAATTGGTGATAGAAGATGTAACTGATTTTTATTTCACAATTTTGATGTTATGTACTACTCCATAATGGAGTAATTTAATTATTAGTATATATTTACCTGAATATTATGGCCATGACAAATGTCATGGCGGGTAGCATGTTGCTCATGGCACATGAAAATGTTGGTGAAGTCAATTTTAAACCAGCATAATAGAAGTTCTGATCAATCACAGGCCTAACACAAAAATAAAACAAATTATTAAATATTGCATGTATATATAATTACTATATGAGATAATTAATTAATTAATTACCCGAGAAGGCCTAGAATAAAAATCTGCATGAACACCTGGAACGTTATCTTTGGCTGTGCTTTCCTGAAATAATTATGCAAACATTTATATTAATTAATTAATATTATATCACAAAATTTCAAATTTTCTCTTATTTATATAAAAAACAGTGTTTAATTATAAGTGAATTAATACTATAAGAAAAGAACATAATAGAAAATACTAATTATTATAGTAAAACAATGTCGTTTTGAGTGTTAACAAGATACCTCTCGAAGAAGAAAGCAAAGGGAGCAATGACAGCAGTGGCGATGGCGTGTCGATAAACGACGAGAACGTAGTGACTCATCCCACCATTGAGAGATATCTTGGTGATGATGTTCATGCCTGCGTATCCAAATTGCAGAGATATCATTGCAATATAGGGTTTGCAGATGTTGAAGGAGCTCCCATCACTCTTCATTTTCTTACAAATGCTACACAAGAGAGAATTGAGTGAGTAGTTGCTTTCTTGCTTAAGAGATGGATGCCTAAGCATCCAACCTATTTATAGAGTGAAGAGGAATCATGGTGTCTTTGGTGTGTGGAATCTGATGGAATATTGGAAAAAGCAAATCTGTGTTATCCATGTTTTGGAGGGCATAATAAGATATTATACAATGTACTATTATTTAGTTTGATTTTGGAAGGTGACGAGAAATATAAAGAGGTAGATGATGGATTACACGTAGTGAAAGAGAACAAGGTATCTGAGTCAGGAAACAAATGAAAAATAAGCAATAATTATTGTATTGCGTAAGACAATCCCATTATGAGAATAATCATTTTTCTTGTCCCATTGTTTATAGTATATAGTAAAAATCTATTTAGTTTTTGTAGAACTACATTCTAAAACACAACCTACAAAGCAATTAATCATATAAAATGCAAAAGTTCCATAGTTTTTATGGAAAAACATATTGTTATATGCTTATTAAGAAAACAATTATGAACAAAATAATACGGCTATATCGTAAGGGGTATCCAACTAATTATAATTACAGAAAGAGAGAGAAAAAAAAATGGAGAAGATAAGTGGTTCCATCTTTCATGTAATTATAATTACATAAAGAGAGAGAGAAAAAAATGGAGTATTAGTTAGGACATTCATAATGGGGCGGACTATAGCCCGTCCTAAGCCTCGCTCTATGTACCGCCACATCAGCATTTTATCCTCCATCTCTTTCACCTGCAATGGGGCGGACTATAACCCGCCCTAAGCCACGCCCTTGCATTTTACTTCTATTTTCTATTTATATAATTTATGCAAATATATCAAGCAAAATAAATAAATAAAAACAACACTGGCGATGCGCTCCCAATACGCAGTAATCTTTTGATTGTTGGCGAACACCGGATCCTCCGAAATATCAATTCAACATCTCGTCAGGACGATGGATTCTTCTGGCTGGTAGTTCGTCCTCCCCAGGGCGAACTCTTCATTCACCGTCGTAAGCGGCAACTTCTTTGCCTTGGGGCCGGTGTGCGGGTGGGAGAAGGCTCCATGTCGGACAGCTCGTATGAGTCCGTGCTGAAATCGGGATCGTACTGGATGTTGGTGTCGAATGTCCGGTATTCATCGGGTTCTGTACCCGGCCATCGTGCACCACCGAACATCGGACTATTCGGACTTGGGTAACCTCCGGGCTTCATTTTGTAGAAAATGTAGTGTGAATTTGAGAGTGAAAGGAGTGAAAAATGAAGTGAAAAGTGAGAGGTAGTATCCCGGACGATGCGACGGACGATAGGGCATCGTCCGCGCTTCGTCCGCGGGCGATGGAGAAGCCATCGTCCGCGATGCCACAGTGGCGGACGATGTGACGGAGGACGATGCAACGTCCGTCGCATCGTCCGCCCCATTATGGACGGCCAGAAACCACACGTAGTATATCTAAACCACTGAAATTTTATGACCAAGTTAAGGGTATAAATGCCTCTTGCTTTACATCGTATCAAAAATTATAGAATATTGATAAGATTTATTAATACTACGAGAGGATTTATCACAGAAAAAAGAAGAAAGATTCTAATTAAGTCTTCTTCTCATCATGTTAAATAGAAAAACAAATAAGCATAGTTCAAGATCGAGAAGCAGAATCAAAACAGAGAAAATAAAGGTTTATATACGCATAAAAAAAGTGGTAAAGTGGAGCACCAAATACTAAAATGGACGTCTAATCATCTCCAATTTTCACATACATAAACATGTGACGCAACCCTAAATATAATGATAGTTGATATTCGACGACTTATTTTACTACATCATGGGATCCTTGCAGCCCATTTGCACCGCAATATATCTCTCTTTTCTTCCTATGGCCAAATTGATCTAACCAACTTGATTTATCAATCAATCAATCTCTCCATATACTTGTGAATGGCTAAAGTGTAACACATAGCTAGCTTGGATTGATAGTATCTTGGCATATGATTCATTGATTTTAAAGCATGCTTGCTGACATAGGTATATTCCTTATTGTTATTATCTATATAGGGTAGCTAGGGGAAAATATAAAATCACAAAATCAGTAAAAAAAAAAAGCTACTACTTTGTTACTAGTAAAATGGGAGAATTATCATAACTGATTTTGTATTACAATAACTAAAATATCCTTCTAAGGTAAAATTAATTAGTTGGATAAGATTATCAAATACTCTACTAGGAGTAACATTATATATATTCATTAGATTGCCATATCATACGATAAGGATAGTTACTATACTTTTTTTTATTATTTAAGATGTGATTTTCATTTAATCATACTTACATATATTTGTGTTAAAATGACAATACCTCTTAAAGTGACACTGTGACATCACATATCCAGCAATATTATAAACGCTACACAGCATAGTATAAACGCTAGACAGCAATCTATAAATTGCTGTCTAGCGTATTGGATATTGTTGGCTGAGAAAAAATTATTGTCTAGCATATTGGATATTAGTGGCCGAGAAAATTTACCCTTTAGCATTTTTTATGATTGCTACATGACAGCTGATTATTCGTCCACGTGTACAAATGATTGGCTAGAAATGGTGGTATAGTGTTATTTTATGAGGTGTTGTCATTTTAACGCACTCCTACATGCATATACAAACAGCGACAGACGCAGAAATGAACTTGAGTAGGGGCTAAATTTTCAAAATTTACCTTAAAAATAAATTTGTATGTAGTTTGGATTATTAATAGGGGCTTTTATATAATAATATGTATAAAATCTGAATAAATTTTAGAACTTATTATAGTAGAAAAAAGTTAAAAAATGAATTCATTAGGGGCTAAAGCCCTCCCCAATTGTACGTAGGTCCGCCAGCGTATACAGAATTATATACACATCATTATATCATATACTCCTTGTTATGGTCTAGTTAAAGATTAGCATTAACTTGAATACCGACATAATATTACTAATAATGGCATTTTGGTGTTTTTAATCACAATATAATTTAATACAGTACGTTATATAATTGCAGAGCGTGTTTCACAGAAAAAGGAAATAACAACAAAAATTAGTGGAGAAAAAACAACTTCTTTAATTAGGTGCAACGAGAATCTCATTATTCTCGAATATGTATTTTCTTGATGTGTAAGAGAAGAATAAGCTGATACGATTATCACTTAACAATTAACACTATTAAATTATTAATACACCAATTAACGTTGTTCGTTCGTTACAAAACATCAATTTGCAAAGTGACCCAGCGGAGGTGTCCGTCGACCGACTTTCCCATCGATAATTCCGTCGGAAAATCGCTTTGTATTTCACTCACCAATCTTACATACACCATTTCCATTTTAATTTGAGATGATTTGAATGAATTTTTTTAAAATATCATAAAAATTTGAATATTGATATTTAGATGTTAATAGAATATTTAGGTGAGTAGATAGATGTTAGGCGATGCGACATTAATTTGGTGTGAATTTGTCGGTCTTGAAAATTTGTGTTTGGTGCAGAATCCACACAACAAAAGAGTTCTATTATTGGACGGGTATGTTTTGTCACGTAATACATGCACCACTAAATATTCATTTAATATAATTATTCCAATCTTGATTTTGCGTAGTCGTCTATAACACAATGTTTGTAACTCTATATATTATTGATCAAGAGTTAATTAGTATATAGGAAAAATGAAAGATTCAAACACCAAATACTTGCACTATTTATATAAAGCACTCAAATAGTGGGGCTTCTTTAAGTTTATTTCCCAAAAGGAAAAGGAAATTCAGACAATTGTCGTTGTTTAGATATAAACTAGTACGAAATTGCAATATCTTTCTTTTGAGTCATTTAATTTCCTTTGACTGGAAAGTATAAAGGAGTTTGCATGATTGAATCTTAATTTTTGGAATCATTCATAAAGCTCAATGAGAGAATATTCATTTTTTTCTTTGTAGGTCCTTAACAATTCCTCCATTCTAACAATTTTTTATAAGGAAAATTGATAACAATTACTTTTACAAAATTTATCAAAGTTAATTAGATAAAAGAGTTGGAGTGAGATAAAAAAAAATAGTCATCTTGATTAATTAAATAGTAAGTACTACTACTATAATTAGATTAATCTGAGAATACACAGAATATGTAATCAAAGACTTCCGATTCAGGAAGTATGAGATTATATATTATGAGATGCATGCAACAGATCTAACTTTATAAGTGTCTTTTTTTTTTTTTAAATAAAAACTTACGTCAAACGCTTTTTTTCAGAAAATGTTGGTTTAATTGTTAGGGAGATATAAAACAGAGAAACAAAAACCGGATATCTGAAAGTCGTGTTTATTACTTTCAGATCAAATCAATTTCGGGGTTCAACCAAAATGTTTGATCGGATAAAATTCAGAGTATTAGAAGATCATATGTTTGTGTTTTTCGATGATGATGAACCAGAAAATGATCAGTAGAAGAAGAAGATGAAACAGTGCAATGAAACATTGCAACTGTTGGGAGATGAAACCGAAAATAACCGAATTTCAAAGGTTTCCTAAATTGCAATTTAGTCCTTCGACTTTCGGAAATTATATTTTCGGATGAATTTCCGATACAGTAACTTTGTCGGAAATAAAAAATTTCCCCTTGGACCCCGCCAGGGGCTGCCGCCCCTTGGACCCCGCTACCCGAGGGCTCTGCCCCCGGACCCCCGTTCATCTATCTAGGAGCTTCGCTCCTAATATTATAACGAATTCAAATAAGCGTGCACTCCGCACCTCCATACTTAAATAATGTATCATTATAACAATAACCGATCATTCAAGTTAATCCAATTACACTAAAATATCTAATATTAATTTGGCCTTTTGTTCCTCTTTCTTTAAGGTTACGGGCCTAGGGAGGGGAGATTTTTTGGAGATTTATTTTTCTCTTTCTTATTAAATTATTATTAAATTTCAAAATTTTAAGATGATTTATGGCTAAGAGTAAAATTTTCAAATTTTCGGTAAGAGTTAATATGAAGGCGGGGTGGGGTCGGTCGACCCCACCGTCCTTCTATGAATGCCGCCGGAATATGCCATTATCCAACCCTCTGACCTTCAAAATCCCTACCTCCGATTCCACAATAGTGAAAAAACTGAAAATTAGAAAAACAAAGAAGAAAAGGAAAATACAGAAAACCAATGGATCAATTTGGAGCAAAGAAAGAGGAGAGATGGAGGACTTTTCAGTACTGAAGTTTGGGCAATGAGATTTGGTTCAATATTCATTAATTGAGATTTAGTAGGATTGGGGATTTGGGCTTAATAAATGAGTTTTTAAATATTTTAATTCATTATTATTCTCCATTTTTTCGATCAGAATTCGTATTCTATTCTTAGTTTTTGATAGCATCACAATTTTATAAGTTTCTTCTTATTTTGGTGATTACCAATAGTATAATTTATGAAATTTCAGTAGATACAAAACATTTACTAAATTTGATTATCATAATTTATTACTCTGTACCTTTTAAAAAATTAAAAATTTTAATTGCATGATAACATTGATAAATCACATAACACATCAAAAATTAAAAAATAAAAATACTTTGAAATATAACTATCCAAGAACACGTCAAATATTTAAATTGTACTGTAATATTATGTGATGTGTTCATTATATATGTGTATATTTGTAGAAATCAGCTATTTGCATAACAAAATATAATAATATGGATAAGAGTTTATTGACTCTGAATTCTACTTTTATATATATTATAAGTATATCTCATTTTGACTAAGTATATATTTTTTTAAAATATAATAATATAGATAAGAGTTTATTGGCTGAATTCTACGTTTATATATTTTAATTCTATAAATTTAATAATAAATATTGAAAAATAAGCCTCTGTGACAACCGATTGATCAAATTCAATGATTTGTCACTTTTCCTTAAAAATATAATAATATAGATAAGAGTTTATTGACTCTGAATTCTACTTTTATATATATTAATTCTATAAATTTAATAATAAATATTAAAAAATAAGCCTCTGTGACAACCGATTGATCAAATTCAATGATTTGTCACTTTTCCTTAACCAAAGTCCAAAACAGACGTCAATGATTGAATCCTTTTTTCATATCATTCCATGCAAAAAGATTACTACTTATTAGTGGATGATTTTATATTTAGAGTGCTCTTTTTAGATCACCGCCCAATATTTCTAAAAATTAGTTACCAATATCTTTCGTTTTATTTATATTAAATCTCGACTTCAAGTAAATGCAATTGCCTTTTCGTACAAAGTAAAACTTTAATATCCCTTTAAAACATTTTATTGCATAAAAAACAATTTAATAATCTCTTCGATCGTGAGGGGATCTCGTTTTTTAGTCTTCTATAGTTCTATTCTTTATTTTATTCTTTTGGAAAATTAAAGTAGTCGTATTTTATTTTATTTTATTATATCAACAATGTATCTATATAAATTATTGTGCAAATATATTTATATACAGAATGGTTGGTCTCCTCTGCGCGCGGCGCATGCACGCTAACCTAACTACAATTAATTTGTTTTAATTAGATTTTCATTAATAATTTAATATGATCACAATATAACTAATTTCAAATAAAATTTCATAACTTTAATTAGAAGAGCTGCGAGTGACAAGCTAGGTGATTACTTATTTAATTAGTATTGTAAAAACATGTTTTACAAAGGGGGATTATATAATTTATTTCTATTAAAGAATCTTACGTTATAAGTAGTACTATTTTTTTATCGTCTTTAATTAATTATTATTGTGAAAACGTGTTTTCTAACAAATTCTTATTAGACATATAGTAGTATTTAATATTTGAGAGATTAGGCATGTATCATTTGCTATCAAAGAGTATTAACCAATTTAAAACCTTCGATTTCGATAGTTTTTTAAACATATGACCTTATTTCTAATAAATTATACATGTTGAATCTCGCAAATTAAAAAACTTACCGTATTGCAAAAAAAGAATGTCAAATATCTTAAAAGTTTCATCCACGTAACATGTTTGTACAATCAAGGTACCAAAGGAATATAATGAAGTTATGATGCAAAAAATACATTATATCGATATTTATATTTATTTTGTACAACAAAATGAAACAAAAATGAACTAATAAAATTGAACTCAACAAATCAAATGGCAATGCACTAAGTGAGTGGAATACACATATCAAACCACCATATAATTTACTTAGCATTGAAGGATGAAACTGATTATCACTTTATTTAATCTCTAATTTGATGCTGACTAATTAATTGACTGTTCTATTTTGAAACCCCAGTATAACAACACCCATCTCCACATGTAAACCAATCATAAGTTTAAAAATTCGTATAAATAAGCTTTTTCTGCAAACAAATAATCAAGGTGAGACGATTCTCCACCATGGTTTTTTTTTATAAATTATTTGGATGATATTTTATGGTCACCTCTGTTTCTTCTACATTGGATAAATTTTTGTCACCAAAGACGACGTGCCAAAGTCAATCCCTGAATTATAAATTAAGGTTTCCATTTTTTTTTCATGCGAATTAAACTAGGGCATCGATATAGTTACTTATTGCATATTTGGGTGCATCCATCTTAATTGAGTTCTAATTATGATTAATAAATTTAATTGGGCCTAGAATTAAGATTTGAAATGTGAAGACCAATAATCAACCAGCAATAAATATAAGTTCCTTGGGCCTTAAGAGTTTACGGACATAATAAGCCCATTGTCTACTGTCCATAAGAGAGGCCTTCAATGGTTCAAAAATATTTCCACTCAAATACTCCTTCATTCCCCATAGTATTAGAGACGTTTCTTTTCGCCACATAATTTAAGAAAAAATTATTTTAAGTGAGTTAAATAAACGAAGAATAAAACAAGAAATGAAAAAGGTAGATAGATGAAGAGAGAATAAAGTAAGAAAGAGTAAAGTAAATGAGAAAAAATGTGTTGATTTTTACTGAAAATGGAAATGACTCTATTACTATGGAACGTACTAAAATAGAAAAATGACTTAGGGAGTAAAAATTGCCACATTTAGAGAGTAAATTGTACTAGGAATTTCTTACTGAATACAATTTGAATTCAATTAACTTGCACTCGATTAGAGCTAATGGACTCCCGATAGGTTTACCCGATGTTATCTATAGTTTTAATATTGAATAATAAAAACTAGGACAAACTAGAGCGGGCAACCTTTTAGTGCATCTTAAATTTTGTTATGGCTCTAAACTCACCTAAGCACTAAATATCTTGATTTGGCGTATGTTAATGTAGTATACTGAGTTGTATACTCCAACACGTTTTCCACGTTATACTTATTCCTATACGAATAATAAAATCTAAGTAATTTATTAGGCAATTTATCCAAATAGTTGGCATATAACTTTCTCTAAATATGGCTTATCTATAAATTTGGTTGAGAACAAGTGATCAACCTAGTTTCAGATTCAAAGTTAGAAAATGAAAATATAAGCAAAAGAATTACAAAAAGCATGGAATATGCCCAATGTGGTGGAGTAGACATTTTTGTGCTCCTTTACCTAATACCAAAATCTTTTTTTTTTCTTTCTATTTTTAACTAAACAATTTATATCCACCGTGCCCTCAAAAATTTGAAGTAACTCAAACTTAAAAAAACGTTCAACTAATTGAGGTATGCCTTTAAAGTAACTCAAACTTACAGTAAACGTCTTACCAATTAAGGCGTGGATTGTCGTCGTCCAAAATCATTTTTTTAAATAGCTAATCAATGTTTCTTAATGTAATGGAATATTTTGTATTATTATCCAATATCGAACTATATTTTCCAATTTTAAAAAGTAGGAATATATTTAAAACTCAGTAAATAGGGCAAACTCACGCAAATTATTAGCCTTCTTTTTTGCTCAAGAAAAAATATTTAATTCTCTCTCCCTATTCTTCCCTTTTCTTTCATCCTCCCTCACAATCTGCAGCCCTGATCTCAAGCAAGCAATCCGATAAATTTGATTTGTTTATAGCTTCAATTCAGCTGCGATTTTCGTTTAGATCCTCGCGTTAACTTTCTGTTCAGGTAAACTGAGATTGGTTGTATAATTCTCTCCGATTTACGCTGTCAATTATAACGGAACTTTTTTTTCGTTTTCTGTTTGTGTTTTAATGGTGTAAATGAGTAGGTTTTGTGTATTTTTGGAAACTATTGCACGGAGTCTCATTGGAATCGGTTTGCGCGTTCACACCTTGCTGAATTTTCTGTTTGTTTGATCAACTCGGAATCAGTTTTACTGAATTTCATGTTTTGATGAGCTAAATGGTATAGTGTTAGATTTTGTTTAAGAGAGTTCTGTTTATTTGCTTTGGTTAGGCAGCTTACTTTTTCTCTTATGTTGTTTCGTTTAAAACTTGAATTTGTTTTTGGCGTTGGTTTATTTTTTCTGTGAGCTACTGTGATCATCTGCGATTCGTATTCTGTATGTATACGATTACTGTGCGTTTGCTTACTGAGTGAATTGGACAGGAATCATGTCACTTGCACGGCCTCACTGGGCGCGAGATGGTCATTTCCGAAGTGATGGTAGGTCGTCTTATGGCAGAATGAGAACAACAGCTGCTGCTAACTACGAGTGGAGCCACGATTGCCCCTCTGATTCAAACTTTTATATGAAGAATCTCGGCCTGTCCAGTGACTTCTCTCGGGACTCAATGCAGTATAGACCAAAGTATGACCATGTCTGGCGTGATGTCGTACCACCTTCAAAGAGGAGGAAGGTCTCGGATTTCTCACATGAAAGCACTGGCAGTGGCAGGCCCTATCAACAATCCCTTATTCATGAAAATGGTCTTGAAAACAATGCTGGCATTTGGCAACATGTACCTCCCTTATATGCCAATGCTTACTCTGGTGTTCCTTCGGTCTGCAACAATAGGTCAGCTACAATAGCTGGAATGAGGCCTGACGATGCCGGTGCTTATTCTTCAACTACCTCCAAGCGAGACCGCTCAAAATATGAGGATGATGAAGAAGTGATTTTTATGTCAAGAGATGAAATAGAGAGGCACTCTCCTTCAAGAAAAGATGGCATTGATTTGCTGCATGAGACACATCTGCGATATTCGTACTGTGCCTTCCTTCAGAATCTTGGAGTTCGGCTTGATCTGTGAGTTATAAACCACTAAGTTATCAATGGAGTTGGCTTTGAAGTACTGTTGTGCTATGATTAATTTTGTGCATTACTTTGACACATTTCGATTTCTCATTTGCAGCCCACAGACCACTATCGGAACTGCTATGGTTGTGTGTCATCGTTTTTTTGCTCGTCGCTCTCATGCCTCTCATGATAGATTTGTAAGTTCTGTCATTTGAACCTGACAATCTTTCTTTTCAAAATGAGATTAAAATACAATAAAGAAATTTCCTGATTTAATGAAACTCTTCTGAAACCTGAAGTAACTTTGTAATGCGAACGAAGAGTTAGAATTCAACTGGTCAATGATTGCAAAAGCTAATTGGATGATGTGTGCATCTTGCAGTTCATAGCTACTGCTGCTCTTTTCCTTGTCTCTAAGTCGGAAGAGACACCACGACCTCTTAATGACGTGCTGAGAGTGTCATGTGAAACTTTCCACAAGCAGGATTTCGTTGTGCTCTCTCGCATGTTCCCTGTTGTAAGTATCCTCTCTCTTTATCTTCTATATGCTCCATGTCTATGGGTTTTTTCATTTTTGCCTTGTACCCAGTAAAATTTCTTATGCAGAGGGGACTAACTATTTCTGAATGCTTTGACAGGATTGGTTTGAGCAATATCGTGAACGAATTACAGATGCTGAACAATTGATTTTGACAACCTTAAACTTTGAGCTTGGCGTGCAGCACCCATATGAATCTTTGACATCCACTCTTGAAAAATTAGGTTTCTCACAATCCATTTTGGTGAATCTGGCATTGAGCTTGGTCAGTGAAGGGTAAGTTGGCTTCTTCCATTATTTTGGAAGTTCTTGATTGATTTTTGTCGTTTCCTTCCAACAATCTATAAGTTGTGTGTGCTAAGCTCTCAAAATATTTGAGCTAGCTTTATTGTTACTATTTTGTTAATCAGAATCAGATTAATGGAATTTTATATAAAATGATCAACCGTCTGTAGTTAAACCTAGCAATTGTGGAGTTGGATGAGTGTAATCAAGTATATTACTTTGTTGTTCTTGAACTGCATTGCCTTCTATCCAGTGCTTGTTTTGTCTCCTTTTGCTCGTTTATATTATGGAATGGGATATTGATGTTTTGGATTGGCGTATAATTGCAGGGTCTATAGAGGATTAGCATGCTCACCTTATGATATTAATAGCTGGCGGTTGATGCGCTGTTCATCAAATGTTTTATTTTTCATCTCAAGTTGAAATAGTGATATCATGTGGATGCCTTTTCCATGCTGAACCTTAATGACATGTTCATTGGCTGTAGAAGATCATGGATGAATCAAATCTAATATTTCCATTTGGGCATTCTGATCGGTGTTTGGAAATCCGTATGGGGAGCATATGTTTCCCATTAACTCTATTTCCATATAGGATGCCTAAGAACAGTCTCAGGGATTCAATTCTAGCTGCACTGCTTTTGCAGAATATGGCCCAACTGGTTTTCTTTCATCACTTCCCAGTTCCCAAAAGACCTGCTTTCATCACTTCCTAAAATGACTTGCTTTCATCACTTCCCAAAAAGACTTGCTCTCATTGTATACAATATTCACCTGATCACCTCCAATATTTCCAACCTCTGCAAACTTACATTCAAGATATTCTAGTATGCTTGGATTCTCTAAACAACTCTCCATGCCTTCCATTCTTCTAGTACTTCTTGTTTCAGCTTCAAATTTTTTGTTTTGAAATTGGTCTGATTATCTGCAGTTTTAACATTGCTGTGAGACATCTACGGTAATAATGTCCTCTTTATCTAGGCTTCTAAAAGTAAAATCACTACTCAAAGCTTAGATTTCAGACCTCTGTCCTTTCCCACTGTATTTTAAACAATGAGTCTTATATGTTAGAATTTGAAGAAAATGGGTGGGTGGAGAAGGGGGGGGGGGGGTATGCATTCAAAACAAACATATACTATGGTTTATAAATTTATAGAACTTTTTTGACACTCCCTCCCCTCTTTGAAACTGATATGTTGAAACAGTGATGGGAGAGAAAGGAATCATTTGTGTCTTCCTCTTTATTGGAAAGTAGAATTCTGTGACGGTCAATAAGCATCTTTTGGTAGCTTCGCCATCGCATTGCTGTGTGGCATTAACCCATCCTACCTTGTCTGTATGAACCTACAAAAACATAGAAATATCTCGGTTGAGAGAAGTAATTGCATTTTCAGAATCTTTTTTTTTAAATCTATAAATATTTGTCTACAAGGTGGGGACTTGAGAACTCCACTAGTTTCCAGTTCATGTTCTGTAGCATTGTAAAAAAATGTTGCTCGGTGTATTAACTTTTCAAAAGCCTGGCTATAGAAGGAAGGATTAATATTTTTACGAGTACTCTATATACATTTACACATTATAATTGTCCATAGATGATCTCAGTTTGTGTGGTAGTAATGTTTTTCAGTTTGAAATCTTAGCTAGCTAAAAAATTAGTCGCCCCCAGGTGCTGGATGCTCCAGCCTCGCTTTAAGTGCTCCATTTCAGTTGTCCTGAGGTTTGGAATTTGGTAGCGACACCATCTATAGGTGTCATTTAGCAGAATACTAGTATTTCTTAGAGTGATTAGTGTAGGACTCACCTTATATTTCTTGCCAGCTCTTACTACATTAAATCATGGTGTGTCTATCATGAACGTTTGATGTGTTAGTTTTAATGTCTATATGGCCGTGGTCTAATATCCCTCTTGACATTTGGCAAGTGAAAACTTGTTTATTTTCCTGAACATCCATAGTACATGCCACTATTCGTAATTCAGTACAATGTTCATTACGGGGGGTAGTCCTATATACTCCTTCCGTGACATAAAAATATGTGCACTTTCCATTTTCGTCCGTCCCATAAAAATATGGGCATTTGCATTTATGGAAAGTTATCCCAATTTATTACCCCTATACATCAAGTTATTTACAACTTATACCACAATCAAAACATTATTATTAGGGTCCCACTATCCACTAAAACTACTTTAAACTACCCTTTTCCTCATATCTCTTACTTTATCAATTTTGTCTTAATTTCCGTGCCATATCACATGCCCATATTTTTATGGGACAGAGGGAGTATATATAGTTATATACTCCATAAAATGTTCATTACTCCTGCATACAATGTACATAGTTATTTGTTAAGCATATACTTAGGGTAATTATTTGATCACGCCCCTATATATATTTTGTCTTGATTAGTTATTAAATACTACTATGCATTTTAACACCTAAGATGATGAATGATATCATGGGCATTCATTTGGCAATCGATTTCAATAATCTGGCTTTGCATGGGAGATTTAGCTTGCTTAAGCCTGTTCCTGCTTGTATGGACATTTAAGTCAACATATATTTAGCCAGCAAAGGGGGGACTTGAACTGAAGTCATTGTTTCTATAAAAGGTGTAACATATATTCTATATTAGTATACACAATCAACACATTGCAGAAGAATCTTGGATTTTTCCATCTCAGTTGCAGAATTATTCGTTGGTAAGGGAAATTTGTTTTGGTCCTCTTGGCTTTACTAACTTCAGTGATGTTTATGATATACTCCTATTTTAAAACTTTCCTGCAACTGTGGAAAATGCATACAATCATCAGCACACGACCATCTCAGTTAGTTTTTGTGTTGCTTCAAGCGGTTTGATTTGCTACTTGCCTTAACTTTGATGCCGCTCTACTTATTTTTAGTCATGTTTCTGATGTCATGTTCTTTCCGTTCGCAGGCTTAGAAGCTCCCTTTGGCTGCAGTTCAAGCCTCATCAGATAGCTGCAGGTGCTGCATACCTTGCTGCCAAATTTCTAAATATGAATCTTGCATCATGCCATAATGTTTGGCACGAGTTCCACACGCCGCCATCTGTTATCAGAGGTAAGCATCGTGTCGCATCCTTCATGTTGACATCACCTTCCAGTTTTCGTAGCGAAGATTTTTTGTAAAGGTGTTACGTGAATTCTTTACTTCTCTCTGTGTCTCATAGATGTGAACATCTAAGTAGTTTCGGCAAAACCAAATAACCACAGAACATGAATGATATTTGGTGCATTAGATTTAGGTCACAGCTCGATTCGCTCTACAAGTTCATATGTTGTTTACACTTTACACTGAGTTTGCATATATAACGATATCATCTGCGACTGATTTGATGCAGATGTTGCCAATCAACTCATGGAACTGTTTTAGAAGATCAAATCTCATCAGGCCGTCAAGTCTGCAGTAGCTCGGAACCATTTCTTGTATCAGAGAGGATGAAGAAGAGAATGTTGTAGAGTAATACTACAAATTAACATGAAAAATGTTAGGCGTATAGATTTGTACGACTGTGCTGCTGTTTGAGGTGAAATATGACTAATCTTGGTAATGGAATATCGACACCTTGAGTTGTGTCTTCTGTCTTATGGTTTCTTTTTGTGTATAATAAACCCTAATTAGTACTAGGCTCTTAGCAGAATGATAAAAGGTATTCAAGGAATCAATTAGTTTGTTCATTTCATTATTCAATGGAGTATTTATCAATCACAATTCACAATCATCATTCACTCCTCGATATATAAATGAATCAATCAGGTCTACGACTATACAAACAAGTTTTTTTCGTAACTTTTTTAATTTTATGATTTATTTGAATTTATATCACGTTTTGCTTTTCTTAATTTTTTTTTACAAAATCTATTTTTATCAAAATTGAAACTCCACCTCCTCCCTTGCAACTTAAAACGTGAACAATATGCTTGACAAAAAGGAAGGTAGCTCAATTGATCAAAATGGAATTTCATATTCAACTCCCTCCGTCTTATATTAAGGATCCCAGTTTTACCCTTTAGTATGTCGCACATCCCGATCCATTCATTTCATAAATGATATAGTAGACTTTATATTCCACCAACTCATATCATTATTTTTTAACCTAACTTTCTTTTACATTTTTTGAAAATATGTGGCGGACTCAATAGACACTCCTAATTTTATATACTCTGAAATAAGTGAATTTTCACGATAATATTTACTAATGTTCTACTATTATACTCCCTCCGTTAAAAAAAATAGATAAGTCTAAAAATGCAAAGTTTTAAACCAATATTAAACATACAATCATTCTAAATATGGACTCCCACAATCCACGAGAAAATATTCAGTGGTCCTTCCACACCAAAGTGTCATGATGAGGTGGTGTACTCAATCATTTAATTTTTGACAAATGGAAAAATAAATGACTAGACATGCCAACTAATAGAGTTATTTTTAGAAGATATTCATTAAATCACTTTAATAGAATATTGCATAATCTTAAATTCTTAATTCTTAAAATATGAAAATTGTCAATATTTTTTCTTCTTAGAGTATATATAAATATATTGACACACTTATATAGTTATAATTTAATTTTTATTTTTATATTAAGTTACTAAGTAAATATATAACCTATTTAATGCATTAAAATCTTACAAAATTTATTAAACTACTTTTACGTAATATTGTATAACTTTAAAATCTAAAAATTGCTAGTAATATTTTTTCCTCCTATGTATAAATATATTTACTTACTTAAATAGTTATAAGTTAGTTTTTACATTCATATCAAGTTACTAAGTACATATAACTCTGTAAATGCAAAAAAAAAAAAAATTGAAAAATTAAATTATGATCATACTTTTTGTTTGTGTGCATTTTCACTTACATATACTCTATATTTTTATGTATAAACATATAAGATAAATAAAATTATAATCGTAAAATTTAAATAATACTAACAAAGTGTTGCACTTCGTGATTATACTACTTTTTTTTTGCTAAAAGATGATGAATACATTTAAAATATTATTATTATACATATAAATGTAGTGTAACATGGGAGGCCAAAAAATATTGATAATTTCAATTTTCAATATTAGGAATTATGCATTATTCTATAAAAGTGATTTAATGCATATTTTCTATAAAAGTGATTTAATGAATATCTTCCATAAATAACTCTATTAGTTGGCATGTCTAATCATTTATTTTTCCATTTGTCAAAAATTAAATGGTTGAGTACACCACCTTATCATGACACTTTGGTGTGGAAGGACCACTGAATAGTTCCTCACAATCCATTAACACTATATTACTCTACTATTTTTCTCTCTCTCTTATTTTACTAATTGCGGATTTATAACTTTGACTAATTTTTTGTTTTTTTTTTTTTTACTGTGGGAGTAGTAAATAGTAGTACTACTAATAATCTAATTTTTTTTAATTAAGTAGTAACTAGGAGTATATATTTAATTGAAAACTTGGCACTGAATCGTGTGTAAATTCGTGGGAGCTCCAGCATCGCAAATCTTTGTAAATTCATTGCTCTGAATCGTATAATCCACCGGAAAGAGTGATTTGATTGGGGGAAAAAACTTTATCCTGCGTATTCGCTAAGCGTTTGGATTGATCAGATTAGTGCTAATTTCGCTTCATGCGAGGCAGAGGATGCTGTCGAATCAATTGCAGAATGGGGTGGAGACGGCGAAGCTGCTCTGGTCACGTCTGCCGGACTCGGAGGTGGAAGCAGATGGGGCTGCTTCCGGAGAATTCAGTCGGATTAAGAAGGACGATGTTGAAAGCCTTGACTATGAAGTAATTGAAAATTATGCCTACAGACAAGAACAGGTGCTGATTTGTACACACACTTATGTAGCTTCATTGCCCATTTTTTTTTATGGACTTAGAACGATCTTTTGTTTTAATGAGCTGAATTTACTAGTATTTGTTTGATGTATTTCATCAAAACGACAATTAATGTTTGGATTGACAACATTAATGTGGAGAAAAGCTTGTCGTTCTCTAGGTAGTTAACTCAATTTGCGCTTTTGCTTATATCTTCTTTGAAGGTATTTATCATTCCATTTTATTACTAGTCCATTTTTGTTTTTTTGTTAAAAGAATGATTAGTGCAATTGTTGTAGATAGACTGAAAATCAATGTTTGTTTTTTGTGAATAAATTATTTGGGATTGGATGTATATGACTTTGGCACATTCTATTTTTTATTATCCTGATAGTTCAGTTTGTATTGTTAGATCACAGGCAAAAAGGGGTAAGGTTTATATGGCATATAGCGTGGTGGTAAAATGGCTTATGGCATTGCTTATTGGGATTGGTAAGTTTGCCACCTTCTTATTTGTGTGATCTATTGGTTGATTAGACCTTCGAGTACATCTTCACCCAACAGATGGCCCAGAAATTAACTTCTTTCCTTGACTGTCTTGATATCTACCTTTAGGTACTGCACTAGCCGCCGTGTTTATCAATATATCCGTTGAGAATTTTGCTGGATGGAAATATTCCTGGACATTCAATCTGATTCAGAAGTCATACTTTGCTGGATTTTTGGTCTATACACTTATCAACTTGGCTTTAGTGTTATCCTCAGTTTATATAGTTACACAGTTTTCACCAGAAGCTGCAGGATCAGGAATCCCTGAAATAAAGGGTTATTTAAACGGTAAGTTAAGTGATTCCTTTTTCTGTTGATGGTTACTTTCATGTTGAATCTCATGCCAGTCCTCCAACATGTGCAGGAATCGACACACATGGTATACTTTTGTTCAGGACTTTAGTAGGCAAGGTAGGGTGCCCCATCCCTGTTCTCTGCATGCCATTTAATACTAAATGACTGTTATGTCAATGCTTACACTGAGTTACCCCATCTCTAGATTTTTGGCAGCATAGGATCTGTGGGAGGTGGCTTAGCACTTGGTAAAGAGGGCCCACTTGTGCATATTGGCGCTTGTATTGCTTCCTTGCTTGGACAGGCAAGTGTGTGATTATTTGTGTGAATTTGTTGAGGAACTTGTTTCCATGGTAAAGTAAATTGAGGCCTTCAAATTTCACTTGATTTTCTAATTTTCTATGTTTAGACCATCAAATAATGATCATGTGTTTAAATACTTTTTTATTTATTGCTAAGACACTGCTATGAGAAGATTAATTGCAGTGGCCACACAACATAAGAATTCTCTTCTTTTTTACAATGTGCTGGTGCTGGACCAACTTTGGTTTTTTTAACTTCCCTCTTGTTTGTTACTACAGGGTGGATCCACAAAATATCACCTGCGAACGAGATGGCTACAGATCTTTACCAGTGAACGAGATCGACGTGATCTTGTGAGTATGATTTTAACATGTCAGATATACTGGAAGCTGTATTTATTTAGAACTTGTATTATTAGTTTGTGTTCTTTTCCCCCTTTTGTTTGTGGTATTGGATTATCCTAACCTTTTGCAACTTATGTGGCCAATTTAATGGCCTATTTTATTTTATTTTAGAAAGGGTATACTGTTATTGTGATTGAAGAGGAAACAAGGCTTCTCTGCTTTTCTCATTTGTACTGTTTTAATTTTTCGAACAAGGTCACCTGTGGATGTGCAGCAGGCGTGGCTGCTGCATTTAGAGCTCCTGTTGGTGGTGTATTGTTTGCACTAGAAGAAGTAACATCATGGTAATATGCTCTCTTGATGTCAGCAAATCGTTTTACTTTTTAGTATGACCTTTCTTGTCTTTCTATGCTGGCGGCAATAATTAATAATGGCTAATTTATTTCAATTATCTACTTGAATTTCCTAAGTATTGACACTTTTTTGGATTGTCCAAGTATGATTGTTGTCTGAACCCAGTGATTTATTTTTTATTATTCAAGGTGGAGGAGTCAGCTCATGTGGCGTGTCTTTTTCACATCTGCCATTGTGGGTGTGGTTGTACAGACAGCAATGGCATGGTGTAAGAGTGGAAAATGTGGACATTTTGGTTCTGGAGGCTTCATCATATGGGACATCTCAGGGTGACAATCTTAAAGCTTTACTTGATCATGAGTTTCTTACTGATCCATCTGTGTTGACATGCATTCTGACGAAGGTTCTTTTTAGTGGTCAAGAAGATTACTCATTTCAGGAGTTGCTGCCAATGGCAGTTATAGGCGTTATCGGAGGACTTCTTGGTATGTATGAATAAGTAATTCATGTAAAGCGCTAGATTGTTCCTTGGTGATGCAGTCTTGCCTGAAGGTTGCCTTTGCAGGAGCATTGTTCAATCAACTTACTTTTCACATAGCTTACTGGCGCCGAAATTATTTGCATAAGAGAGGGAATCGTGTGAAGGTAAGTTCCTGAAATAAGATTACTATACTTTGGCAGTTGGCATTATTTTGGTGAACTATAAATTGACTTCCCCCACAACACTCTCATATTGTAGGTTATTGAAGTGTGCATTGTCTCTCTGATAACCTCTCTTATTTCGTTTGGATTGCCGCTTTTTAGAAAATGCACTCCCTGCCCTGAACCAGATGCTGATTCTGGCATTGAATGTCCACAGCGCCCAGGGATGTATGGGAATTATGTTAATGTAAGAACTCTTTAGCTGCTTTCTTAATCTTCTTCTGGATGGTTAGTTTTAGTTTAGGCATAATTTTTTGTGTAACCAATGTAGTTTCACTTGCTATGAAGTTATGCCTCATGTCATCAGTTATCACAGATTGATGGCATGAGTCCGTATGGTCTCCACTAGATAAACACAGCTATTGCTCCTTCTTGGTTTGTATGAACAATGAATGAATTGATATTGAATCTTTTATGTTACAGTTTTATTGTGGTGACAAGGAATACAATGACCTTGCTACTATATTCTTCAACACTCAGGTCAAATTTGCTGCAGTCCTATCTTTATGATGGTAATAAATTTGTAAAATGATGTTTGCTAATGATTCAGTAATGCTTGCAGGATGATGCAATCAGAAATTTGTTCAGTGCTAAAACAATTCATGAATTTAGTGCACAGACCCTCCTTACTTTTTTGGTATTGTATTACTTTTTTTGAATGATGCTTTATTATGAGTAAAGTAGAACCCGTATGTACTATAAATGCTAATAACTCTGTGATCTTCTGACGGCCACATGAATAGAATTTTGTTTTTGGGTTCTTGTGCAGGTCATGTTTTACTCTCTAGCAGTAGTTACTTTTGGCACTGCTGTTCCAGCTGGTCAATTTGTTCCCGGCATAATGATTGGCTCTACTTATGGCCGGCTTGTTGGCATGTTTGTTGTAAACTTTTACCAGAAGCCGAATATTGAAGAAGGAACGTAAGTGCCCAATCCCACTCTCTTTTCTAGTTGATCAATTGTTTGCTGTTACTCTCAAAACTGAATGTATTGGAGCCATCTTTAAGGTCAAAATTAATGGTAGTATAAAGTAGTAGTAGAAACTACTGGACCCAAATATTAAAGTAATTGCATTTTTAGTGACTGGAGTATGGGCCATAAACTTTTACAGTGTTGCTTTCTGAAATATAAAGAAGTGCTTGAGATGTCCAGTTGAACACGTAAAATATGTTGGGATCATTTTCTGCTCCTCAAAATTTTGTTATATGTTCTGCATCAATTACTTTTCCCTTATTTTGAGTTGAAGAGTACAAAATCATTGTTACCATACGAGTATAATATGACATTATCATTATTATTATTATTATTATTATTATCATCGTAGTTGAGTTGAACACTAAGTGGTGATGATAGCTATAAAGTTTGATGCGGTCAATGTAGGGATACACCTCTGCAGTTATGATTACGAATTTTCAGTCTATTCAAAAATATAAGGAATTTTCATCTCTGGAATTTCAGGTATGCTCTTTTAGGTGCTGCATCTTTTCTTGGAGGCTCGATGAGAATGACTGTATCACTTTGTGTAATTATGGTTGAGATTTCAAATAACTTGAAGTTTCTACCTCTCATCATGTTGGTTCTCCTCATATCAAAGGTAACATCTTAAAACCTATATGCGTAAGAACTATTTGCTGCATTGAACAAATAAGTTTTTTGCTTCTTTCTTTTTTTTATCCATTTACTATTTTGCTATCAATAATTCTCAGTCGCCCTCCCCCCATGTGTATATATGTATCTAATAGTGAAGTCCTAGAATCTTCTAGAACCTTACTCGTGCTCACATATTTACGAATTAAGCAAAGCCATATGCTGTGTAAAAGACCTTCTGTAGTTGCTTTCTTCCTTTCCATTCTTTAGATTTGACACAGCTGTCTGTAGGCTGTTGGTGATGCTTTCAATGAAGGTCTGTATGAAGAGCAGGCTCGACTAAGGGCTATTCCTTTATTGGAATCAAGACCAAAGTATCAAATGCGGAATATGACAGCAAAAGAGGCTTCAGGAAATCAACAACAGGTTGGTGGTATCATCCCCACTTATCTTTTATCATCACTGTTGTTATCCCATTCCATTGCCTCGAAAGTGTTCATTTCATTATGATTTATTTATTTGTAGGTTGTCTATTTCCCTCGTGTGGTGAAGGTTGTGGATGTACTTTCTATTTTAAGGAGCAACAATCACAATGGGTTTCCTGTAAGTTGGTGCAGTGTTTTCAGTTCTCAGCCTCTATGAGCCATAGTTGATATATTTTCTTAATGTGCCTTCCAGGTCATTGATCACACGAGAAGTGGAGAGACGCTTGTCATAGGCCTCATCTTGAGAAGGTGGGCTTTACAAAATTTTTTTTTCAAAACTTTACAATATCCTAAATATGTTGCTTATGAGCATACAAAATAACTTAATGTTCAACATCAAATCTTTTTCATTCTTGCAGTCATTTACTAGTACTTTTACAGTCAAAGGTTGACTTTCAACATAGTCCGTTGCCCTTTAATTCAACAGACGGGCCTGTACCAATCAGGTGGTGGAAAAAAAGTTTCATTCTTCTTATCCATTTAATTACACGAAGAATATGCTAATTTTGTTGGTTGGTTATCCACATAGCAGGCACAATCTAACAGAATTCGTCAAGCCTGTTTCCAGTAAGGGGATTACTATTGATGACATCCACCTAACCCCTGATGATCTGGAAATGTACATTGACCTTGCTCCATTTTTAAACTCGTCACCTTATGTTGTTCCAGAAGATATGTCATTAACAAAGGTGAAAAATCTATCACGTGTTATCTTACTCTTGTAGTCATTGTATTACTTCATTTGAAGAAGTGAGGTTGAAATAGTCGCCATAATGTCTCATGAAGACCATGATGGTGATGATGATTTAGGTATATACTTTATTCCGGCAATTGGGTTTAAGGCATCTACTCGTCGTTCCACGTGCTTCTCGCGTTATTGGAATGATTTCGAGGAAGGATCTGTTGATAGAGGTATTTTAATACTTATATTCTCGTAATCAGTTGCATGTGGTAACACTTTGTACTAATCGGAAATATTTTCCCTCCTACTTTCCCAGGACCATGAAGATACGATGGCTCTAGAACTTCAATCCACTAGTGTAAGGTCTCAAATCTGCTCTTTAACTTATTGCTCAACTCCACTGCATCATAATAATGATTCTTTAATAATTGAGTGCTGGTTTTGAAACTATGTAAGTAAGGCTGATGCATTAGGACACGTTACCATCTTCTCTTCGTTTAGACCTAAGTCTGATCCTAATTGCTATCTATCTCTGTACTTAAATCCTCCTTATGGTTCGGCAGGGATCATCAAGATGACAGAAGAGCGTTGAGGAGGAAAGATACTGAGCAACCTCTGCTTGATGGTCTTATCATTTAAGTTGCAACAAGGCCGCTCATGGTGGTTCGTTTGCATCTGTCGTTAAAAGACCCGGTTTTTTCTGCCTGCTCCAATTCTTTTAATCTCGAGATTCATTATAGGATAGAACTGTGTGTAGTGTGTTTCTTGTGATCCCGATGAAACCAAGTGTCCAAGAACAGAAAGAGACGACGAGAGTATGTAAGGCCGCAAGGAACGATGCAAGCTGTGTGGTATGTGATTCTTGATGGGGCAAGGCCCAAACTGTAATTTTTGTAATCTGGGAACTGTAGGAGTCATGAGTATAGGCCTTTGTATATAGGAATGATTGCAGGTCACATTTCTCCTTTTGATTTTTTTATTCAATGTGAAATTTGAAAGTTTTGTTTTCGAGTATTTTAATCAAGCATGTTCCTTTACCCTTTTGAGATAGAAGTTCTACTTCGAAACCGTGTATTTTAATTATTTAAAATTTTAAATAAATTTTGTTTATAGACGATTCATGATGGGTAAATGTTTGATTAAGGGTGGATTTAGAATTAACTTGTTTTTTAGATTCTAAATGTATAGAATTTAAAAAAACACTAAACCAAAACAAGCTAAAAACAGACCAAAACAAACTAAAACTAGAACAGAGTAGTAATATTGAGCAAACATTAATAGTACTAAATTTTCTGTTACATTTAGGTGTTGCGACACGATACATGTATCAACAAAACATTAAATGAAAATTAACACCAAAATGTAACAGATAAATCGAATAAAACAAAACCCAAAAGTCGATAGTAGAATTATTAGTAGAAAAAAGATTGTGAGTAGCAAAGCTAAAACAATCCAACCACAATGCATGCTAGCAGCATACATCCCAATTTACCAAAAGGGATAGTTAGTGGTGCGGAGAGAGACGCTCCGCTGCTAGGAGGCGGTGCTCCGGGTGCCAATGGAGGAGCCGGAGTGGCTGAGGCGGATCCCAACGGACTAGGTGCTGCCACACTAGGTGCCCGGGGGACGTTGATATCCACTTTCTGGCCGGCCTGGCAGTGCCCGGGCGCGCCACACACGAAGAAGTGGTGGCCGTGGGTGTCGATGACGATGGAGTCGTTGCCCGAAGTGTGAGTGGTGATCGGGGACGAGACGTTGCACGACTTGTACTCGGCGTGCGTCACTCGCATCACGTTGTGAAATTGAGAGTTGTACTCGAACACTGAGAGTTGGAAACATATAACATAAAACACAAAATCTCAAATTCTATGGTTAGTAGTAGTATATAACAATTCCATTTTACTCACTGAAAAATGTTGTGGTGCTCGCTAACTAGTGCTCGGTATTAAGTCTTTTTAGTGCATTAGTCTTGAACTATCATAAAATATTGACTGTGCAGTGATTCGGAACAAGACACAAACACTAAAGACATTGTTTTTTGTATTAACTAACAATTGATAAAAATTGAAACTTTGTGCTTTAATATTTCAATTTCAAAGATAATGAGAAAGACCAGAATGCGACCAAATTTCATGAGTTAAAATGATTGTTATCCTTAAAATATGGAGTACAAAATTAAGTTTGGATTTTGCATTATGTCACTATTCACTACAAGACATTGACTATGCATTGAATCAAAACAAGACATCATGGGCAAAACCGAAAATGCAGGAGCATTTATTTTCCAACAACTTCAATCCTCTACTTCCCTGTCCTAGATTCTTGAAAATAGTAGCAGTAGTAAAATTTGTTTCTAATAAATTTGATATTTCAAAATTTTACACATAAAAAAGAAAAAAACTTTAGTTAATTATTTGGGAACTGAAGGAGGGAGCGGTATGAACTAGTAGTATCTGCAAATAGAGTGGAAAACATCATCTTGAAACAGTAGAACAAAAAAGGAGCCTTTTTTCATAATAGAAACAACAAACTGCACAAACCAAGTGTTCAAAAATTTCATCTTTCAACCAAAACCAAATGTCTGAAAACAAAAAATGATTATGCAAACATTACAACAGCAAGAACTTGCATGCACAGAGAGAGAGAGAGAGAGTATTTATACCTATAATATCACCAACTTGGAAAGATTTAGAAATAGCCCACTGTTTGTAATCAACATTGGCAATGGTGGTCCAACCAGCTGATTCTCCCACTTTGTGAACTGCTCCAAATGAAAACTGAGCCAAATTTGACACCAAAAACAAAAATACTACTACAAGAGATCTCTTTTCAAGAACTGAATCCATTTTCCCTCAAAGATAAACACTCTTTTTTTTGAGAACTCAAAAAGGGCTCTTTGAATGACTATTGTTGTTCAAGTTTTGTGTCAGTTTTTATAGTGAAATATTTTGACATTTGGTGGTTTGAGGTTCTCATAATGGGCCATTCTTAGGTGATGACTACTCTCTATCATAAATATAGTTAAAAACAATGAAAAAGTGGAAATTATTACTATTATCTTCTTTTTTTGGTACTCATTGGGTGGTATAAATAAGGAAAAAAAGACAAATGAGGAAAACTCCATTTATTTTCCATAAAATTAGTACCAAAATATGTACACATTGCAGTGGATTCAGCATGATAGTAATATTTTGAACATAAATATTATTCAAAGTTTAATAAAATTATCTTTTAATGGTGATATACCATTACAATTTACAATAATGATTATATAGTGGCATGGTAAAATGTCATTGTTTATCAACTTGTAGTACACTCTAATTCTCAAGGATTTTCACCCCCAATTAATTATGAAACCGGGTTTTATCAAACAATCAAGCTCCCTACCATAGGATTAATTAAATTGTGGAGTGTCAAGCATGAGATAGAGGCCAATCATTTTCTTGCAATTTCAAGAAACATACATTAACTAACATAGTAGTTAGTGTATATTGAAAACATATATTGGTAGGCATCATCAATATGCTACTTCATGGGCGTGGATAAAGAAGTTCAATTCCGAAGATGGCGATATTCTAGTCATGAAGTCGTGACTCTACGAAAGAATACTAGATAAAAGCTAGGTAGTGATCAATATGAGTAGAGATCTCACATCTTAGCTGTTGGCATTAATTAACATGAGAACAATACTTGAAAAACTTGTAAGCAAAGGATATATCTGAAATTATTTAGTAGGTTCGTTTGGTTTGGTGCAAAAATTATACTTTGTGGTGAAGAAGTCTTCAATTATGACATGTAGTTGTATATTTGCTTTATACATTGACAATAGACATGATTTTGTTGCACTCAATCTCTGCAAAAGGATTTCAATTAATGAAACCTTATTATACAGTTTTTCACATATTTTTTTGTTCACCATTTACTAGTCATTTAACAACATAAATTATTGTTAATCACTGATAAGTTTTTCTCTTGATGTGTTAAAAATTGAAATAACTATCTCTTATTTTGTTACATAACATTGCATTCTTGAACTAGTTTGATTGATTAAACTTAACAATTGATTTAATTATGTGCATACTGATATTTTATTGAAAGTGTTACCATTGCCATTTTATTAGAAAAAATGCTAATTCTTCACTATGATTTCTTTCGTAATTATTATCCTAAAACCATAATAATTGTATAGAACTCATGATGTAGCATAATATCTTGCCCATTTAACCTAGCAATAAGTATAGAAAAATTCTTGGTTAAAAAATTGAAATTTCAATCGTACAACATTCTAGATCGAATTTGTTATACATAATTGAACTACTCACATTTAAAGCAACATCACACAATTTGGGGCACAAGTCATAAATCATGGTGTCATTGTCTTCAAATTCTGTTGTAAGAAAACATAAATCCATACAAGAATACTAGAGCATTAACTAGAATTATTCAAATTTCCAATTTTTCATGTTAAATCACTAGTATTGTATTCTGGACTTCCCACAATTCATCCCTTTCCCTAAACAGTTTCAAATTGATAACTTGTGGGTGCATTTGGTCTTTTACAGCGAATGCATACAGTCATCACCTGGAATCCAACCCCTATCCCTAATCCATATGAATCGTGCGAGGAAGTAGAGATATCGCTTAATGTAGGGTGAAGAATCGAAAAAAAAAAGTTCATCTGGATGAAGAAGTATCAGAATCATCAGATTGTTTCGATGATTTATTCTTCATCGCAGCGATTTCCTTGTCGTGCTGCTTGTTCAGATACCGTTGTGCGGTTGCGTTCACAATCTTGACGAAGAAGTTCATCAGCATGAACCAAACCACGGTGTTCCAAATAAAAGCAGGAGAGAAGTCCCATTTCTTCCCCTGGGGTTGGAAAGGGAATTTGTGAGCAATGGGGTGATTATAGAAGGTGGACTATAGACTAGACAAGTTTGAACGACACGAACCTTGCTATCTGCTTGAGTGTGAGGTTTGGCAGCCATGTACTTGTCCTTCATCGAATGAAGCTTGGGGATGAGGTTGGATAGGATGGAGTCGAAGCCAGGTATGAAGCTGAGCACCCAAAGTAGTTCGTTTTCTACCCAGTGAAGAAGCTGGTTGTTGCAGATGGAGATGATGAAAAGTGACTGCACATTATCGACATTTGTGAGAAAATATGTCGTGAATAAAGATTCGATTTTCATCTGTACAAGAAGAGAGCGGAGGAAGCTCGAATCACAAACCTGAATGTGAGTCTTGATTATTGCTTTCCCAATCATCGTTGCTAGGAAGAACTTCCAGAAAGGAATTCCAAACTGTCCGCACATTATGCCCGCAAGATCAAACAGAGGATTGGGTATCTGTGGAGCATATCGAGACAACTCATTAAAACAGACCCAAAATGGACGCACTATGTAAACCGTAAGGGTTTAGCAATTTACTTCACATAGAGAAGATCATATCAAAATATTAACCAGAAAAAAAAAAAAAAAAAAAAAAAAAAAGCAACATCAAAGTAGATGAACGAACTAACCGAAGCAAGAACCAAAATGGTGAAGAAGTTCATATATTGGGCATGTGAAAGGAACCAACGCTTCATTCTATTCAGGAGGGAAGAAAGGAACCCTTCGTCTCCTGTCGAGGAAGCATCCAGTTCTTCCATGGCCGACACTGTACTTCCCGACAAGCTAGCTGTATAACGAATAGCATGTGTGAGGACCTTCGTATACTACATACCAACCACATAATTCCCGTTTTTCATATGTCAACAGACAATAGATCTAAAACAACTAACAACCCTAACACAAATGCAAGGAATTCCTATAAAAACTTTGTGAATTTACATACCTGCCCTTGAAATGAAATACGGGGGCAGTTCGCCAAGTGCAGTACCAAGACCCCATAGTATTGCTTCTAACTGGACTTGGGGCAAGATGCTACTGATGGGAATTCGCACACCTTGTGAGGACGGAAATATAGGAGGCCCGAATTCAGAACAATCTTTGCCAAGCCATGAAGGAGTTCTCTTTAGTTGTATTGTGTCATAAATGGCACTTTTAATGTCTACTCGACCACACTGCACTGCTTTTAATGTGAAGAACGCAATATGGGGTCCTAAATAGAGGACGAAGGTGTGCAGCCCAGAACCTACGAAAATATAGAACAACTTATGAAGCTTGGATAAAATAGGCTGTGAAGATATGGATGAGAAAGCATGTTCAACTGTTTGTTATCAAAATATTTTCCCAACAATCAATCATCAAATAAGTCATCAACATCAACATATTGAATAGAGGATCTTGTTAAGCTAATTTTTCTTACCGAGTCCAATGGAAGATGCTACACCAAGAGCCACCCACCACAGTCCAAACCGCATGTAACGTAAAACTTCCTCAACATGCTGCATTTCAATTAAGATACATGTGGAAAGACCCAAAATGTGTCAAAATATAAACAAGCATTCTCTCATTCCTAAAATCAAAAATAGTGATATAAGAGAACTATCATTTCTGAAGAATGCTTGGAGATCTGAATTTAAATGACGAGACACTAACACCAAACTACTGATTTAGGATGACCAGATGAATTACCTTATCATGAGGACCATCAACTATAACTAGTAGTATCCCTGCAACCCCAACAAGGGCACCAAAAAGCATAAGCCAACCGCCATGTGACAAAACATATGTGAACGACCGTCTGAGGTAGAGTACAACAGCAAAAAGGAATAGCTTTAGCGTCTTGAACGGTTGGGTGGTCAAATTCAATTTTTCTAGTTCTTGTTGGTGCTTCACTCGAAGTCCTGCAAAAGCATATATTTTACAGTAAGAAATCAACATAAGATTCATTAACCAGAAACTGAGATACTTAACCAAATTATGGAATAGAAACACACACCATGAGGATTTTCAGTATCATACATATGTCCATTTATCAAATAACTAGGTGTCTCCCGTAGCATACTAGTACTAGAGCAAATATCAAGCACGGCCATCCCTCCCTCCCAATCCAATACATAAGCAAAGTGGAAAACCTCCAACCTAAGAGAGATACAAGTACAACACCAATTCAAATCTCTCTTCCCACATCACTATGGAGTATTGAAGTTCCAACTTGACTTGCATCTTATTCTTTGCAATAAAGGGCACGGCTTGATTCCTCAAATTTTATTCGACAAACTTTTTAACCAAGTTAAAAGACACTCGGACAAACTTGCATACGAGTTCTCGACTGACCTAATGCATTGCAGAGACATCTCATCCCATTAGTCGTCAACACACTGTAGTGTTATTTTTCACAAAAAGCACACACTGCCATACATACATAGTAGTCCTAACTAACTACTCAGTGCACCTGACTATTTGTGGCAGTGTCTTAGTTTCCTCCAAAAAAAAAACATCTACTAAATCAGAAGAAAAATAAAAAAATCCTAATAAAAGCAATGGCACCATTAATCATTAATCAAATAGTTAAAACCCCATGAATGTACATATAGCAGAAAGTTCAACACCATTTATGAATCTGCACATCACAAAAGCTTTCTCATCAACAAATCCTAAAATAAGCAAAACAGAATAAAAAACGAACATTCATCACACACAAAACTGAAGAATCATTAAATCAACTACAAAAATGAAGCTTTTCGCTCTTCCATTTAATGAAGCACATCCATAAAAACTGACGAATCATTAAATCAACTACAAAATAGATTTCTGCTCTTCCATTTAATGAAGCACATCTGTGAAATCCAACCCCCAAAAATCCGGGAATAAGAAAAAACTTGCCTGAGAGTGATACGCCGCCGTTTCGACGACTACTGGTGGATTTCGATTTTTTCTTCGACCCCATTATTTTATTTTATGCTCACATACACGCCATGTTAAAGGGGCATTACACACACTGACGCGTTTCTGTGCGTGTAATAGCTGCTGTTGAATTGCAGCGTGAGAGTAAAAGGGGATGCAATAATCTTGATTCAGCGCAAATCAAACGAGGAAAGATCGGATTTTGGGGAGAGATCTGAGTGGAGGCGATTGTGTTGGTTGAAAATTCACCTGATTTTGACGATGGAGATGGATTTATCACGTTTTCTCTCTCTCACATACACGCACTAAAATTGGATAATTGCTTTACTCAATTGGACTACTATTTTGAATTCGAAGATATTTAATCATAATCACAAATATACTTAATAGATTATGTTATATTTTAAATATAATACTAATATTTTCAAAATAAATTATGTATATATATCTTTTGAATATTTGATGCTTAGATTGTCACTACAACAAGTTGAATATAACGTCAATGGGTCAATTATGTATCTTGTAGTCTAAATTGTTTAATTTCTTATTTGTTGCGTAATTTTCGACGTTTGGCATCGATTTTTATAGTGCAGGCATATTCCATGAAATTAGGAATATATTTGAAATTATTTTTGTAAAATTAAGTTAGGTGGAGTCGCATTGAAGTAGAGTGTCTACCTTATAAATGTTCATAACTACGTTCATATTTCATGTATGTGCATAAGTGCAAATACATTTCAAATTATCATCATTTTATAAAATTGAGTCAGCGGTCAAGATCAATAATTCAATATATCATTGAAAATTGATTATAATATATTTGAGAATTAAGTAATATTATGAACATGTTTGGTATTTAATCAGTTTAAGCATGTATTAAGGCCTCCTCTTGTATTTAAGATTTATGAATAAATATAGAATATATTAAACTGAAATCAATCTATTGCTCAAAATGGAATTACATCTTAGATATTATCGTTATCATTTAATGTCATTAACTATTTGCTTCAAACTCGTGCCAACTTCACCATAAATGAATGAACTTGCTTATTTGAAGTTTGAACCATTCCATATATATGTTCGTATTTATACTATGCATTGCATTTATAATTTATTCATTATGGGATAAATACTACTGTTAATAATAGCAACACTTGGAAAAAATCTTTAAAAAAAAAATCAATGTATCATGCTCTTGCTCCCCAACTCAACCTTTAGTATTTTATCACAAAAAAGAGTAGTCCAATTGATGAAACTAAAATTCTTCGATTAATAGATCGGTCGTTCGAGTTATTTTGAGTGTATGTGATGCTACGAGCGAACCAACAAAATGTAGTTTATAGTACTTTTTTATTTTTTATGTTGTTATCATAAGCACAAAACTCAGTATATTTTTGTTATATTATCTAAAATGGGCTTGTAAGATAAATTGGGTCATCAAATCAAACCCAGTACTACTATTTGATAAAAAAAAATTAAGTTGATATATTTGTGTAGAGTTCTAATGAATATACAATAAAAAATACACTCAAAATCACAAAAACGTCATCGGTAGAAACCAATATCTCCCAGATAACGATCACAAAATTCTCATCAAACAAATAGAATAAAAAACAATTTTACAATATTACTAAAATAAAAATAAAAAGCCACGCGATCAAACATTTCTCCCCGAATAATAAAAAATTAGTAATTTGTAATCACATTTTACTAAAATCATGATGCTCAACTAATAGTTCTATATTTTATAACCAAACTTGGACATGATTAAACAGACAGAATTTATAGTTCAACTACAAATTAACAATATCAGAATAGCTGTCAACTAACATAGTCAAGGCATTAATCAATTTCCTTCTTTTAACTAACCATGTAAAAATTTTCAACTTAGGAGACAAAACTAACATCACAATCACATTATATTCAAACCAGATGAAAATACAATGAAAATACATATCCAAACCATTGAAAATTTGCATATGAATATATATTTTACTCATACAAGAAACCAAAACAAGGGAGACAATCAAGAATCCCAATATCCCATGAAAACAATATAGAGTTAATAGTGAACATGAAAATATTCAAGCAATAACAATACCACAAATCACACAATCTAAACCAACCAATTTTCCTTCTAATAAGGAAGAATAATGCTAGAACAACAACTAATCTCCAACTAAGTTTATAATGTCTAGCAACGGAGTAGGTAGAACTATCAAGAAAATCGTTTGTTGAACAAGAAGATGTGATCTACAGACATGTCAAGGTCTGGTTTAATCTATCACCAACTAATGTATGGAAGATACACATTATATAAGGTTCTTATAAGTAAATTTACAACGTCGTTCTTTAAAAAAGACCGATGAATGAAGATGAAATTCTCAATGAAATAATTCAAAGACTTGAATTGAAGCATCATAGTACCATTTTGCTAACATCCTATGGTGACAGAGTTATTAATTCTATGTAACAGAAGCAACCAAATTCGCTATCAAAGGAAAGCCGATCAAATAACATCAAACGTTAGCAACCAAGGAAGAATCAATAAATACCTATTCACTCTTCCAAGCATATAAAACTAGCGAAAATCCAAGGCTTTTCGATTTAGACTCCTTGAAACTATCCGAGCAGGCGGATGGATCAGAAACCGAAGGGCTGCTCCACAGTTTCTCTGCTGATAGACTCGAATGGAACATGAAAACACCACTCCCCACACCCGAACCAAACAACCAGCTATGGACATCCCAAAACACCTCCACCGGCATCTCATCAACCAAGATTGTGCAGTTCCCACGGAATTTCCAACGCAAATGCTGCACTTGCATAACAGTTTTTGCATCAACACGAACCACGAGAAATGGATCATCACTCCCCCTCGTGTCACATTCGATCTTGAGATCATGAACAGGGCCCTTATCGCAGAATCGGACCATGGTACCAAAAACCCTCTTCCCTGCAATATGTTCCCTCTTGGCAACAAGCATTGCATTAGAAACCGAAGCAGCTGCTCCGGTTTTCTTGAATGCCTCTTCTGCCAGATCCCCAATGAGCAAAACCATCTCCCCTCTACACACAACTCCCACATAATACGACTCCAATGGCTCCGGCCCTGATCCGAATTTCGCCACAGAGAGATCCCAAAACACTTCAATTTTACAAGAATTCAGCTCCAGACACTTGGAGCCTCTCCTCTTTGAGAACAAGGAGGGCTTCACATCCATTTTACATATAAGTTGATGAGATGTGTCATCTATTTCAACACTAAGGCACTGCCCCATCAAATTCTTGTTCCAAACAATGCTAATCAAGCAAGATTTATCAAACAGCCTACACCTATACATGCAAGTCACAGAATTCTGAGAGGCTTTACTCACAGCTACACTTGAACAAGAGGCATCAGCAACTTGAACTCCACTCTCGCCGAAGCAAGAAGGGAAATCCCTCATTTTTCCACCAAATTCAGAAGAAAACCTAGAAAAAAAAAACCCTACCTTAATAAAAATCTAATCTTTATGCTCCCTTTTGAAGAAGAGCAAGAAAGGAAAGTTGGAGAAATGGAAAAGGGCAGGCGAAAACATACCAAATAATTGAATCTTTTTCAAGAAAACTCAGCTTCTCGGTGTATTTCCGTGTGGGGGATTTGAATTCATGGAAAATGGAACTACTTTAACAAGTTGGGGGAGTGATGCAATGAACACTTGGAGTTGAATGCGGAAGATGAATTGTTCTTTGAGGTACAAGGAATCATCTTTTTTAAGGAAAGGACAAGCGAAGCTCTCCTCTCTCCCTCTCTCTCTCTCTCTGAGTTTTATCTTGAAATACCAGAAATGGAAAAAGGGAAATAAATCTCTACTGCTAGCAGTGTCTAAGATAGATCCATCAAATCAATGCAAGTAAATCAAGGTTGAATATTTAAAAGATCCATTTTTTTGCAGTGGGTTTACCTTACTTAACATGATTGTTGACAAATTTATAAATGTTTAATGATTGCACAATCTCTCATAGTCTCATTGCTTTTATTACAAAAATATATACATACGGCTAATATAGATTTACTAATTGTGAGTTGTCGGAATCTCTTATGTAAGTAAAATATTTTTTTCCCATTCCGGTAAATCATAGAGTGGTATATTTAGAATTTTAAAAAATCACTATTTATTTTTTGAAAATTGGCATATGATTTTGAAACTACATCAGTACTTTAATTAGGTGGAGTATAGTACAGACTGTGGACAAATAGATAGATATCCACATTTTGGTCAAGCCTTCATTTATGTGAAAAAGAAATATAATGAAAGCTAAATGATGCGCCAACCGATACTAATAATTTTACTCGTATTTAATGCACTGAATTTTATGTAGATATGAGTATATTATTTCAAAAAAAAAATTGTTAGGAGTATTATTTTTCATTAGTGAATTGACAAAAAAAAGTGGAAAACGCGTGATATATTTTTACCTATTTATTTTTCTTTTTATTTCACCGTCAATTCAAAAGTTGATTGAAATGGAGAAAGAAAATTTAAATGTAGAGGAACCAACATTCTCGTCGTTGATGATTACTATACTATAAACCATAAAGCGTGTAACTAACACAAAGCAAAAGCGTGAAGGCAACCGAATAATGAACAAAAATATTGGCAATAACAACTTTATTGATAAAGTAGGATCCAAGGAAAAGTATTTGTTTTTGTTTAGGCCTTTGAGTAAAGATTGCACTTGTACAAATTTGAAGAATTAGCATCAATAACAATTACCCTCTTTTTTTTTCCTTTTTTAATTATATGGGTAAAATTCAAATAGTAATTTAAGATGTATACTAATTACTATACCAAGTATTTAGACAAAAAGTTGTGGGGGTAGAGATCATTAAGGTCAAAAGGTAGATTTGTAACAAACAAAACATGCCCAAAATATGAAAATTATTTGATGGATTGTACTAGTAATTAACATCAATATATATTCGTCATGTATTATTGTAACAATTTTGATTAAATATTAATGCTTCATTGGCCAGCCAAGAAAAAAAAAGTATTAAATGAAAGCTGTTTGGCAATAAAAAGTTGAAAGCTTTACAGCCCTTCTGCCCTGTGATCTTCACCACTTTTAAATCTTTATATCAAAATTTTATTTTAAACTATATTCTGCACCGCCTCTGTTTAAATAAATGACTATAAATATTAGTATTTAATGTTCAATTTAGCACCCATTAGATTAATTGTGATTATGCATGTCTTGATATCTTCAAATTATGAACTAAGGTGGTTGGATGAAGTAAAAGAAGCTTAATTTAAATTTGTGGGAAAAAAATTGAATCATTGTTGATTAATACTGATATGACGAGATATTGGGCTTTTAAACTGTCTTTGAGTTCTAATTCTCTTTAATCGTTTACTAATTACTTTTATTTATCTATTTGATTAACCTATAACATTAATTATCATCAAATTGAATATGATCACATTAGGAAGTTTATTGTACTATACTTTTTTTTCAATAATTACTTTTTAAAAAATTTCAGGATCCAATTGTATTGGCCCAAGTAATTAGTTTATATTAATGAGGCCCAACCAAAATATCTTTATTGGATCCAGGCCCGGCCACATGTTTGTAGTAATTACTAGTCTACTTCGATAAACCGCCTACGCACTATTTCTATGAATTACTCTAATATATATTCCACGTCAGCATTATTCCTTGTTTTTCTCCTCATACATTAAAAATTGAGATAGAATTATCAAATTTACAATAGTATATAGAGGAAAAGAATATCGATTTATAAAATGAAATTCAAGTTTTGTAGTACTACAAAAAAAAGTGCATTATTTCACTTGGATCCAATAAAGCACATAATATATATCTCGAATTTATGGGGAGAAATGATTTTTTTTTTAGTAAGGTCACAAGTAGGGATGTCAATTCAACCCGAAATCCGTGGGCCGGTCCGAACAACCCGGTAATATGAGCGGGTTAGGGCTGTAATTTTATTACCCGAATACAAAACGGGTTGGCCCGAACGGGTTGCGGGTCGGCCCGATGGGTTGTGAGTTTTGATTATAAAATATTAAGTTTTAGGGGTTTTTTTTTTTTTTTTGAATCCTCAATCTTCATTCTACACAATCATTAGTTTTATTCAATCACCATTCTACACTTTTCCACTCGATCTCACAATATCAGCTTTCAAGTTCCATCTCAACTCATTATTGGACCGTCCCATCATCTGCCACTAGTGTCTTACCACCACCAAAGCTAATCAAGATAAAATTAAGAACTAACCCATCAAAATCTTAATATATTTATCATTTTAATAATGATTCACGTAAGATATGATTTTTAATTTTCATAAAGAATTAGTTACGAACAATGCCATAATAATGACACGAACACAAGCTTTAATTTATATTGTAGTTGACCGAGATGAAAGACTTCTTTTCAAGTACTTATTGAATAATATGAAAATTTGAAGATTTTATATGATTCTAAACTAAAAAGAAAAAAGTATCTAAAATTTAAAATCATTTTATAGAAGAAAAATTTGATACAAGAGATTATTTTCGAAAGCTTTTAGGCCCGAATAGCCCGATGGGTTAGTCCAAAACCCGGCGGGTTAGGGTTAGGGTTGAAAATTTATGACCCGAAAAATCCATAACCCGAATGGCCCGTACCCAAATAGCCCGGCGACCCGAGTGGGCTGGCCCGAACCCGAACGGGTTAGCCCGATTGACATCCCTAGTCACAAGTGAAATAAAGAAAATCTCAAAACATACAAAAATAATACAAACTATTTTCATTTTCATTTTGCACCATATTTTATAGTTAGAAATCTTTTATTTTAGGACGTTCACCCTGAATCAACTAACACTACTTCCACTACTTTTTCTCTCTCCCTCTCTTATTTTACCAGCTTTTCCTTTTTCTCTATTACCTTACTAATTATTTTCTCTAACTTTACTAATTGTTCATTAAAATATGTATGGTTTCAAAAGTTTTTCTTTTTCAAAGCACTGAGGTAGTAATTCATGGGCAAGACACACGTAGAGAAAGAGGGCGGCTTTAGCTCTTAATGAATTAATTTTTAACATTTTTCTCTTTTAACTTTATAATTTATTTCTATTTTATACCTATATTTATATTAAAGCCCTTGTTAATCATATAAATTACATAAAAAAATTTTAAAATTATATTTTGAAAAAATAGCCTTTACAAATGCTCAATTCTGCGTCTGCTCCTATAGTAATTTGATGTATTATTAGAACGTGTGGGTGGGTGTATATGTGTGTAGTACTCACATGGGGCAATTGTATAAAATGTCATAAACAAGGCTCAATCAAAGGAATATCAGAATTATTGTTGACAAGAGATCAAAGTAGTGAGTTTTCATTATCATGAAAACTCACACCAGATAATACATGGCTCCCACCAACCATCATAATATATGTATGAGTTTTCAAACGTCTTGATAACTCCTGACCATATATGTACACATTTGTTTTATATTGTTAGATGTGATAATGTGATAATACATCAATACATAAACAATCATACAAATCAAAATCAAAATCGTATGATGCCATATTGATATAGTGTGTGGGAAATATTAAAATTTAACTTTAGTGTACAAATTTATAGCCAATCTAGAACTAGAACTAGAACTATTGAGATAGGTATTTATGAAAAGATAGGTATACTGTAAGATATGCTTTATATATGTATGAAATCAAATAAGTTACACAAATTCATGACACATGCGAATGTCAATTTTGAAAATGAAAAGGCTGCAAAGTGAAGACTGAAGAGCAATGAACTCATAAACGACACTTGTAAAAGGCTGCTGCCAAAGTCATGGACTGTGCCTTATAAAATTACAATCTACAAAATTCCAAGACCCAAACAGTACCTGTCTATATACTAATGATCTACTACTATAATTTAATGAAATTTGAGTTCTTGTAATAGTCAGTTTGATGGAAGACATGCACCTAATATTGACTTTGTTTTTTCGAAAAAAACGAAATAAGAAGAAAATGCACAACGGTAATTAACGCAAAGGATTTAACATAAATTATTATTATTAATAATAATAATAATAATAATAATAATAATAATAATAATTCAAGCCACAACCCGCGAAATAAAAAAAAAGTCTACATTCATAATATTACAAATACAGGCTTTTAGAATGAACTCACTCTTTCTATTTTACCATGGATAGATTATATGTTTGCATTTCTTGAATTAATTTTAGAGTTATAACAAAAATCCATATGGAGCTAATTCAATCATTTATTATCTCTCCTCTTTTTTATACTATTGGCTAATTGTTAGCAAATGCATTAAAGCCTTTTAAGATGGAATAAAGTATATTTATCTATTTAAAAGAAAGAAACAAGTGCCAACCATTGATATTAAATACTTACTCAATAAAGATTAAAAAAATGACCGAATTAATAATAGAGTAGAACGGGTCATCTTTTAATGCTTATAATACCAAAATTCAAAACAAAGACTAAATTTACAACATTAGATTTTGAAATGAGTGAATCAGATTAAAGTTTGCAAATTTCAATAAATAGTAGACAAAATATCAATAAAAGGGTAATATTGTCATTATGTTATCATATGATAATTTTTGTGGGTGTTTTTTTTATATCAACATAGTGTATCACAAATATCAACAATATGACATGAGAATATCAACATAAGTACAAGAAAATATCAACACATTTTTATTGATATTTTACCTACACTATATTGATATTTCGCATACACTATATTGAAATTTTTTTAGCATTTGTTGATAAAATATGATTATCAATATGTACGAAAATTAAAGCATAATTTATTAAATTTCATCACCCGAATATCGTCGGAACATATGCAATTGAGATATCGTTGGAATCCTTGTAAAATTATCTTTAATTTTATATATTTTTTACGAAAAAATAATTTAAATCGAGAGAGTTACGTAAATTTAGAGTCTTGAGATGATTTTGATGATATGGAATTGACATTAATACCCTTTAACTTTATTTAATAATTTTTTCAATTTTAAATATAATCCTTGTGCCATTATTTCAACCACTAGATCTCCTAATCTAATAGCTAAGATTTGGTCTTAATTTGTGATTGTTAATTAGTTATGAATTGATCACCAACGCTTAGTTGCCAGTGATTTTTTCGCTGGTAAATTCTCATACGGATGTTGGCGTGTATGCTTCGCACCAAATTTACCATCGACTATATCAACAAACAAGTGTGTATCTGTATTACCAACTACTTCTAACATTTCAATTCCATCGACAAAAATATTTTAAACTAATATAATACTCCCCTTCGTCCCATAGTAGATGACACACTTGGGAGATTGCACGAGATTTTAGGAGATGTTATTTTGTGCGTTAAGTGGTGAGAGAAAATATAATTTTATAATTGATGTGAGAAGAAACTTTTTTTCCAAAAGAGGAAATGTGACATCTTTTGTGGGACATGTTAGAGTTTGTATACTAGAAATCACGTTTTGAGTGATTGAATACTGTAAAACTCTTATTTTATTTTCCAAGGAATAAAACAGATTATTTTTGTCATAATGTTGTTATGTTTTACATTTAATGGATGTTAATGCATGTTTAAATGTATAAGTTAACTTAACAAAGTCTAAGTCTTTGTTTTAGTAGACCGGTTGTGGGTGGCGTCCACTTTAAGGTAACACGGTCAGTCCTAAACAAAGAAAAAGATGAATTTCACAACCTAGTTGGAATTAGACTATCCATCGAGAAATGTTGCAATGTCAGTCCGCATATTTCTAAGCCTTACTGAAATAAGATGACATTGGTGTGGTATAGCACTGAACGGATCTAACAACAAGACTTGTCCTTAGGCTATCTACTAAAAGGCGAGGTCTTGATAAATATTTGTTTCTTAATCAATGTAGGTTAGCATTGAGCATACGGTATTGATTATGCATTACTTTAACTTATCAAATGGTGCGGGTTTTTCGTAACCCAATGATCCTGATATATTGGGTAGTGGTGATCAATATCTAGCGGTGCTAGGATTGCTATTATGTTGAATCGTGCGCGAGGTGAGTCTCGTTTGATAATGTCCTCAAGAGAAGCGCGAAACAAGGTTTTATTATTCGGAACCTAGCTAGTTGGAGTTTGATTACTCTATGAATAATAAATAAGCGTTTCATGCTGAGTCCACTCTTGGAATTAATAAGAAGTTAATTAATTAAGTCCATAGTAGACATTAATTAATTAATGGATATTTTTATCTTAAGCGCGGGAAATGAAAGTTAAAACGGAAACCCGGATTACTTATAATTTCGGATTTGGATGGGGAGAGTTCAATATTACTTCTGTAGTGGCTGCTCGTAAAATTCCAATTAAAGCTTATATTAAATTGTGAGTTCAATTTAATTAGTAAAAAGTAAATTGGATGAACCCATATCCAAAACCTTCCATAGATCCTTGTCTGGACCCAAAATGAACTTAATATAAATAGGAGAATAAAGGAGACAGAAATCATAAGTTTTAATACTCATAATTTTCGTCCCCCCCCCATATAGTAGAGGAGTTCGAATTTTTGTCCTATTCCAAAAAGGATTTCTTCTGTCTTCTTTATTTAAGTCATAGTATTCTGGTGAGATCAGCCCACACTGATATCGGAGTACAGTTCGGGAACCAGAGAGAAGATCTGTGGTCTAGTATTCAAAGCGTCATGTGGAGAAGCTGCTAGCCATCTTCAATTCTTTGGAGAATTAATTAGGTATTATTTCTGCTCCGTAGAAAAGCATGTTTTAGGTTTGAATATTCTTAAAGCATGATTAATTCAAGTTATGAGCATGATACATGTGAGAATTACGCGAATAGATTTTGTCTAAATAATCTGCTAAATAAATCTGATTATTATGTGATTTATTCGTGCGATTAATAATTGTAAAATTATGTTAATCCGTCGCACCGCTTACGCTGCCAATTCCTTCAGGACAAACTAAAAAGGAAAGTGTGACATCTACTATGGGATAGAAGTATTATTTAAATTTTGGAAAATAAAAATTACCAACAGAATATTCCGTTAGGAACTTTCACGACGAATTAATCCAGCATTTAAAAGATAAATTTTTCAATGGACACTTATCTTCAGTAATCCGTTGGTGAAATGTATCAACAACGTTAACCGTCGATAAATTTTTACCAACATTTTGATTCCCAATTTTCCGATCCATTGCTAATCAACATAGTATTACCTATATATTTTCGGAGTTTACCGATACAAAAATTCGTCAAAAAGTTCCATATTTTTGTAGTTACTATCGACACATCTATTTTATATAGTTCACTCTAATAATTAATGACATGATGGATTAGTAGGTCACGTTAAATTAGTAACAAACCAATGATGCCAAATTTTGTACTTTAAATCTTTAATCAAGCTACCATATATATGAAATCAGAACCAAAACATGAAATCTGTATTGCTTATACAATTAATTAGAAATCAAATTTGCGACGAAAAGCGTTGAGAATGAGAGACATGCTGTGAGCGCCTGATGATGATCTTTGACCTATAAATGATCTCGCAATAGGGCCGTCGGTAAAACCTTACAAACGGCGCAAACGATTCGCTGCTTCGCTCCGCTCGGCCCCGCCTCGAAAACAGTGACGACAGCATCGGCGTCGATGCGAACGATAGAGACCCGGGAGAGATCGCGGGCGTTGATGCGAAGGAGAGAGACCTAGCGTTGAGGTGAGAGATCCTCCGCCCGGCCGATGATTTTGACTCTGACGACAGCGAAAGATACCACGGTTTTCGCGAATCCAAATGATGGGAGACGGTGAAGGAGAATCTTGACGACGACGACCCTAGTCTTCTCGAGGGTGGTGGCGATGCGTCAAATCCGAGTGATTCTTCCCACTCTGCCGTTGATACCGTGATTGTGATTCCCGAAAGCTCCACGAATGGCCTCACTCCCTGCAAAAGCCGCGTCTTAATGTAAATATCCGATTTTGTACCATCGTTTTAGCATTTTACGTGGAAATGTCACAATATTAGGTGACTGCAAAAATAATTAATATTCAATTATGGTTTAAAATATTTTTGGACCAAATTACCCCTGGAGCTTGAAGGGGAGTAGTTGAAATACTCCAACAAAAGCAATCAACTTAAAACTATAAACATTTTCGTTAAAACGATATCGTTTTAGTGTTTTATGGCAAAATATGTAATTACGAAAATATTATTTTTTCAATCATGGCTAACAAATATCTTGTCCGGAAATTTTCGGACTAAATTGCCCCTAGAGCTGGAAGGAGGCGTTGAAACAGTTTTGAAAAAAAAATTGACGATATTTTATCGACCGCTCTAAAATTAAATATATTCATTGAAATGCTAATATTACTTGTCGAATATATGGAAAAATAACATGATTTGAAGGTGTACCTTCCAAAAATAAGAGAAGAGAGATGGAGGATCAATCACAAAAGCCTTGTGAAGCCTTCTTGGGTAATAATCGGCTATGATTTTCAGACTTCCAACCAACATGTTCATAATCCCACCTGCTGATCTGAAAAGGCCTGTATGAAACAACTTATTCATCAAATATATTTTTATGATTAAATTTTTTAAAATAAAATATGAATTTATTTAATACTTTAATTTATGGAGTAATAAAAATGATTATTTTAAGTTGTTAAGTTATTAGGAAAAAGGTCAACAGAAAAATTCAAATTCGCTGTTGTGTCAGGTTGAAAAAAGGGGTATTATGGACACTTTTGCTTTAAATAATTTTGGCCATGAAAATGACCTAATATACCCCTGCACCAACAAACTTGATCGCGAATTTTCATTTTTCAGGCACCTTTCCGGTAGTAATTTTTTTACTGATTTAGTTAGTTTAATTTTATTGCAAAGGCGTGGCTTTGGAAAGATTAAAGAGAGCATAATAAGATAAGACTAAAAATTTAGTGATCCGAGCATGTAGCGTTCAACCAATCTTAATTGTAGAAATAATCACTCCGGCGCAAAGGCGTTTTTGGAGGAGTGTTTGACTTTTAACATTATTTTATAGTGATTTCCAGCTTGGAAAATTCTATGTTAACTCACGAGAAATTCATGTGGTCTATAATTTTTGAATATTCGTACAGATACGAAAGACACACTATATATATAAACATCTAGGATCCAATGATGAACTATTTATTACTTTTTGTAGTATCGTAAAATATCTAGCACGGCCAGTGACATATGTAGTGTAGGTATATATGCATATTCATAATAAGTGTTTATACTATATAATTCATAAATTTTATAGGTGTATGTCTGAAAATAATATATATTCATGCACGAGCTAATAAATTAAAGCAGTATAGGCTAAAATCGATGCAAGATTAAATTCAAAGTAAAGGCTCATGTACTTTTGCGATATTAAAAGTAGTACTACTAAAATTTAAATTTTGTGACCATATAAATATTAAAACTTACTTGCATCAAAGAGGATGACAAATTGCTCAACATTTTTTGCCATGGTTTGAATTGCCACTTCCAGTGTAAACACTAGCAACCGATTAAATCTATAGAAAAATAAACATATAAAATTCAAGTATACATATAAAAAAAAATTAGAATGAAATCCAAAATATAGATAAATAGACGTACAGTTTCTGTGAATGGAATTTCTGGTAATCTTGCCTTATTCGGAAAATCTGCAAATAGGTTTATAATAAGATTTAAAATTACTTTTCTTGAAGAAATTAAAACTAAAAATAATATAATTTTTTTCTAAATAAATGTATACCATGACAGGTCTTAGTTCATGGTCATGACCAGCAACATAGGCCATTCCTTCAGCAAGCTCATGGGAGAATTCATCAGCCATCAAATGATCTTCAGATAATTCAAAAGTCAACATTTAATATACTGTTTCATATTTGTCTTTACTTACCTAAATATTGGAGTACATCAGTTTCAATTTTTTTTTAAAAAAAAAAAAAAGAGATTCCCAGCTGAAAACAAGAAAATTATGTTGCATGAAATAAAGTGAAAAATAGAAAAAGTTTTAAATTATTAAATACTATGTGTAGAAAGGAAAAGGGAGAATTTACCAGTGGCAAAGGAATCTCTCCAAGAAAGGCAATTTCTGAGATGTTTTGCTGCTTTCTTCACACTTTGGCCTTTGGCTTTGAGAAACCTCTCCACGCATGCAGTGTTGCAGAATTTCTCCTGCAAAAGAGAGACAGAGAGATGATGATGATGATGAAGAGAAGGAAATTAGTAAGTGATGTTATATACATATATATATATATATATATATATATATATATACCTGTTTGAGAGAAAGTGGAGATTGTTTGTTGAGGAGTTGAAGAACACTTTGAACAGCTGTGTGATTATCTTCTCTGCCAAATCCCATTTTGTTGAAAGAGAATAGAAGAAATCAGTGTGTGGAGAGAGAGAGTGGGAAAAGAGGGGGGTTTTATAGGAGTGAATAAATGAGAGCTCAGGAATATAAGGATGTTCAGCAAAACCGTTAAACAGTCTCAATCGCTACATTAAATTAAGTAATTAACACTCCTATTTAATAACCTGCATTAATGTTTTTTTAAAGAGAAACATAATTTTTATATCTCAATCTTTCCGTTTTTAGAAAATAAAGTGAATTGCAATAAGAAACAAAAATGGAGTGAGAATATGACTAAACGGAAAAATGTTGGAAAAGATTGTTTTAAATATGTTGAATTGGGGAATTTATAAAATAATACTAGTATAATTTGAATAGCTATAGAAAATTACAGTAAGGGGTTATTTTCGTAATAAACGAATTATGACTAAGCTTGTATAACTTCAGTATTTGGTGCATACAGTTTAAGAAAATTATTGCAACTATATATAGGAAACAAATTGAAATTCAAATTGTTAATGGGTCTATGTTAGTGGGAGGCATCGAGATTATTGGTGCAGTCCATTTAATGATGTTTCACACTCATGAGTGGATATGTAGAAGTAGTAAAACATTAATTATGCTCTTTTTTCTCAGAGAAAAATTTGTTGCTTAGAGTGGATATAGAAAAAAAAAAGATCAATAGTATAATTCCAAAGCAGAAAAAAAGGTTATTACATTCCCCTATATATTAGTCACGGAATTATAGTAGTAAATACTAACATACTTGGTGGAAGAATGGAATCAATAAATTCGTAATTTAGATTATAAATTTAAATTTGTCCATGTAAAGCCACAATTAATAAGGTCGTCGCTAGCGTTAAAAAACATGTAGTTCAGCGGTTGTCACTAGGCAATAGATGTCAGATGAAGAATGGAACTGAAGTTAAGGCGGACTTGTTGTATACGGTAGAATTGGCGATAGCTCCAAAGATTGAATTTAATGTAGTTTTCTAACCCTAATGGGCCAATGGTGGGCTCAGTCGACTCTGGCCCACTTAGATCCACCATTGGTCACAAGTCAAATAGTGTGTTTGTTCATATTCTTGCGTAATTATCCTATGTAACACGTACATATATAGTGATAGCTTTAATGTGTAAATATAGTATGAATGATAGACAAAAATTGTGACAGGAAAATTGAGAGGATAGGAAAAAGAGAGAATTTGCGAAGAAATGGTAAAACTAAGGAGTTTTGACCTGCACACTATTTGTGTTATATTAAGATATGTATACTGTGTTTTTGTACACTAGTTCTTTGTAGTTATTGCATAAATAATGCATGAAATTCTGCTGCTTTTCTGCGTCAGTTCTATTGGTGTCTCTTTTTCTCTCTCAAAGCTATTTTCTACTTTAATAAAATATAGAAACATGACATACATAAAATAGTAGTACTGCATAATTTGATTACGTAATTTGGACTTATTTTTATTTTTGTTTAGATTTGATAATTTATGACGAACAGCCGAAATGAGAAATAAAAGGAAGTCCAGTGGTTTAGATAAAAATGGGTGTGAAGTCGGGATGCCAAGGTTTTGCGAACCACCGGTGAACCAGAACAGGCTAATCCCTTGTCGGGCCGGTTATTGTTCCACCATTTTGGAAACTGGTGTGCATCTCTAGAGACTCACAAGTTCGAAAAAAAAAAGACATTTGGGAAGAGAAAAAGCTTTTGTTTAAGGACTAAACAAAAATAAGTGCTAAACTAAGTCTCATTTCCATAAATATGAGATTAATCATTCCTCCCAATACCTCACGGTATTCTCATTCTCATGTGCTTGTGTGTGTGCGCGCGCGCGCGATTGAAAAGAACTGCTTCTATTAAAAGAAAAGAGGTATCGCAATTCTTGAGTTCTTAGGCAGAGGGATAGATATATATCCTGTACAAGGACATAAAATCCTGCCCCAACGAAGATGTTCACGTACTAGGCTTCATATGACTGGAGTTTAGTGCACCGGCATTGCCAACACCAAAATGAGATCACTCCACATGCACATATATACAAACATACAAGAAGACAGCAAGAAACATAACAGCTACACACATCTACACTGTACATAAGCTAGTTTTTTGTCACATTTTGGTTTTATGATCTATTTTCTCTATTGAAGTCGAGAGCTTCTAATCTACCAAGATTATCTATGAGGGTAAATTTGAAGCCATTGGCATTGCTATCTTGATTCATCTTATGCAAGAAAGGTTCTTCAAAATATTCACAAGCTAGAATCTCGACTGGTGATAGCTACTAATGGACTATAAAACTACGTCATTCAATGTTCATCACCAGGAGTTTTAAATGTTCACATAGATTTGACTGAGAAGGTAACTAGTGCCTTATTCCAGACAAAAAAAGGAGACCAAACTGATTTGTCAAGACATACTGTAATAAACTTCTCAGGCAGAAACGAGCACTGAAATATTTATTCATCTCAATGAAAGTAGATATTTTATAGTACATGGCTAATCAGATTTTGTCCCAATAGCAGAACCAATGAGAATGAGACTGTGATTAACTATTACAGGTACTGTATAAAGGATGAGCTAGGCTGATAGGGAACAGTGATACAGTGATACCTCTGAACGGAGATTTCGTGATCGGAATGATGCTCAACTCTATGATAAGTGAACCATTTAGATCCTTCCAGATATCCTGGACATGATTAGGAACCTTTAAGTAAACCGAATAGATTAGTTCAAGATTTGTTAATGTATGCAAGAAAAACTGTTGGAATGGAAGTACTAAAATTGATAACATGAAACGACAAGTAAAATGCATCATGATTAAAAACTTTCAGATCTTTATAAAAATTTAAAAAATGCGAAGAACTCTTACACTGTTATAGTGCCGAAACACCTGGCAACCACTGCTTATAAAAATCTCGGCTATCCATATCCGCGGGAGTTAAGGCTCCTAGAGGACTGACAGTTATCTGCAATAAACAAATGTCAAATTACTCCAAATCAGTATTATTCTAACTATCTAGTAAGAGCAAAGGGGACATACATATCCTTCTTTAAGGCAACTGTGGTCGGTATCACTATTGTCAACTTGTGATCCTTTCACCTGAAAAGGGATGCAAAGATAATTACCATTACAACATAAACAACCATTGGATAATCTTCATTGCATGTTCCATGATAGAAGGTGGACTGTAAACCTGCCTGATTATAGAAGGAATTAATATATATAGAATAAACATAACCCAATGCAACTTTAAATTGCTCGAGATTCTATTCCATTGTGCACATAAGCAGGTCCTTAAACCAGAATCAAATGTTCAGAAATACTAAATACTACTCCCTCTGTCCGCGAATAGGAGTCCCGTTTTTCTATTTTGGTCCGTCCGCGAATAGGAGTCCCGTTCATAATTACTATAGATGGTAAAGAGGCCCCACATTCCACTAACTCATTCCACTCACGTATCTTTTTAAATCAATGTATACAAGTGGGACCCTTATTCCACTAACTTTCTTCCACCCACTTTTCTTAACATTTCTTAAAACTCGTGCCAGAAAGAAATGAGACTCTTATTCGCGGACTGAGGAAGAACCTTGCTAGGGAAAATATATTAATCTGATAATACTAAACTTTATCATAAGATTCATAACACATATTAGAAACTTCAGAAAATATTGAAATCTTTATCAAGTAGTTGTATCATCTAGATAGATGTCAACGGAAAACTCAAACATAGCAAATTACTTGAGAAAATATGGCCATGCCACTGATCTTAATGAAAAGTTTGTTCAAAAGGCCATTCAGAAATACATTAGAGCAATTATAAGAGAACGAGACATACTTCTCTTTTGAATGAAAGGGCCTGCTTTAAATTCGGAGACTCTGATTCAGAACCCGATGATGAATTTGTTTCCATGGTCATAGTTGACAGCATTTTCCCACCTTCAGATTCAGAAGTAACTTGTCTCCACCCCATTTTCACCATAGTCTTGCCCTGATTCGTTAGTCGATAACCCTGTTCAGGATCAGCATACAAACATTTGATATACTTCTAATTTTCACTAAAACAAGACAGAGAGTGAGACAGATAGGACCAGGGAGAATGACCACATATTTGTACCACCGTTCATCAGGAAACAATAAAATTAAAGGGATATGGCCATAACAGTTGCTCAGAAACCCAAGTTGGTCAGTATTATATGTATATATATAAAACAACCACAAACATAATGACGTTAACACCTTCTCATAGAAGTTCAAGTGACTTGCCAAAGCCTGCCCCAAAAATACCTTATGATTCACAACATCAGTTGGCACATCTACGTTCAGAAAACAGTTTTGAGGGTATGTTTTCTTCTTGATTTCAGCCAACAGACTACAAATAATGGGCAAGCACACCTCTGCTGCAAGTTTAAAATCATTGACAGTACTTTTCCCTCCAACCCTGCAAATCTTGAACTAGTGTAAGTACCATTCTGAATCTCTATTATTAAGATGAAGAAGCAGTATAGATTACAAAACTCAATAGAGATCCTTAGGAAATACTATAGACCAGGTTTTTTAAGTAACATATTCTATTCATACCAATCATATGATATAGAGATAGAAGGTACTCCATTAAAAAATGCTTCTCGAGCGCCTGCTACAGTCCCGGAATATGTTCTGCATTCATCAAGATACAAGTGTCATTGAATTTAGTTTACCATGTAAAAACATATTATAATTACTTTGCTACAAGATCAAACTTTAAGTATAATAGAACTCAGAAAGGTTGACATTTTTGTACTGGTTGATCTCCTACCTTATTTGAAAGAATTACAATATCACTTGCATAAAGGCATCAAGGACAAGAATAAGGACAAGTACCAGTTAATTCACATTACTGCATTTCATATATAAACAGATAAAATTACCGCGGTTCATTAGGTGCACTCTACTGAAGCTCAGCATAGAAAAGTACATGGAATGAAGTTAGGAGCAAGCAATTTTACATCCACAACAACTTATCTAAAAGGATCGAGAAGTCAGATACAGAATTGTTACTAACATGTGATAGCCACAATTGCTACCCATATTGATCCCACTGATTACCTGCAGAAGAGAAGAAAAAAAATTGGAACTTGAAATTACATCTGCAAATCTTCTTACTGGAACATGCACACACCAAGAACTGTAGAGAAGCCATTTTGTTCATATCAATTTAGAGCCACAATTCTACATGCGCTTGGCCATTTTGTTCATATCAAGTGTTGTACTTATTAAGTGTTACACATATAGAGATAAGTAGATATGTGTGTTAATGAATAGTAGTAAATTATATATGAGTATATGTATTCAGAATGTGAATTTTCAAGTTAAAGTGGTGTAATGAAGTACACAGCACATGTTGCAAAGCACAAAATTCTCCCTACAATGTGAGAAGTGCAATTTGTACATAAGCTTGGTCAGTTAGCAGGAGGGAACCTGATTGGAGTATAAGAGAACATGGTTCAACCAAAGCAAAATACACTAATCTATGAATGTCATTTCAAATACTGGGAAAGTAAGTACCAGATCAGGTACTGAGGGGAACAGAGCTTTGGAAACTCCTAATGATGTACAGTCAGCAGGAGTACCTGCAAGACATGGAATTAAGTTAAATGTGAACAAAATAACTAAAAGTGTTTAATTCATCCTTCCCACCCTCAAAGAAGAGAAAAATAAATAAAACAAAACTTCACAAAGATATTTCACTCTTTTTCTATTTAATAGATATAGTTTCAAAGAACATTGCAACTTGCCAGAAACTGCAAAAGCAACTGTTCCGTCAATTTCCACTGGCCTGGCAACGAGAGCTTTTTGCCATGTGATGCTATGACTAACTGCAGACTTTTCTCTGAGAAGTATCAATGTAAGAATGATCACATGAGATTTATTTTCTCTACACAAAATTGGATGCAAATTAGTAGTACAAAGTCATAATCCTAAAATTTATATTCCTCAGAAAATTCAATCATAGTACTATAAAAATAGAAAAGCTACCATAAAATTCATGATCACAACCAAAAAAAGCAGAAACAGAGGCAAAAAAACATGTTTCAAGTAAGCTGCATTTTATTTAACTAGACAGCAAACAACCATGTGCACAATTGAAGTGTGTGCTAATGTTCACAAACACACCTCTCTACAAAAATCTCTTCACCAATGGAACATGTAAAATCAAACACAATTGATTATTAGCATGTTCTAATTACTTATCCAAGCAAGCATGTCGTATTTCTAGTTCGAGAACAATCTAGCTTACTAGTATTTCGACTTCTCACTGTCTACAGGCGTGTATCGCAAATTATCCTTTAGTCAGTTCGAACAATAATCCAAGATAAAGGAAATCAAATATTGTGCATCACATACTGCATGAAGAGATAATTCTACTAAATTTCGGCCTAGTTTGGCACAATTCCTCTCTCTCTCTCACACACACACACACAAACATCGCTGATAACAGATAATTACAAGCGGAGAAAACAAAGTGAAGCATATCTATGCTGAAAAACATACGAATCAGGAGCGCAAACATAGACGTTAAATCGGTTGGAGGAGACGAGAACGTGAAGGAGAGCTCGAATTCCTGGAGCATCGATTCCGTCGTCATTCGTGACCATCACCGTCGGACGATCGCCCCCGCCGCTGCTCATTTTGGCTATTGATTTTACAGTTCACTACTTCACTCTCTTTTTCCTTTTCCTTTTTGCCGGTAAAAGCTACTCCTAAATAATTTGGATGAGTGCAATGATATAGAATAATGGAAGAATAAAACTTTTGTACCATAGTTAAATAATGGATTATATTATTTGCAAGCAAAAACATAGCGTATTTATTGGCGACCTAACTTTAAGGAAAACCAAATTTAAATTACTAAGTATATTGTTTTTCCCTACTAGCTTTTCTGCAATTTTATTCACCTCCGATAATTCTTTAAAAAAGATACTCTTGCAATTAGCCAATTAAATATCTCATTTTTCTTTTTTCGTCTAACTATCAATAAATATATCATTTCACTTTTATTATTGGTAAGTGGACCCTATATTTTACTTACGTTTTATTTTAAAACCAATTACTATAAAAATAAGTCTCACGTTCCACTAACTTTTTTACCCATTTACTTCATAAAGTAAAATAATTTCTTAAAATTTGTGCCCATCAAATATGTGATATTTAATCATTGACGGGGGAGTACTACTTTCATTAGTCTTAATAACCATAACCTTTATTTTTTACAAATGTTGAAAATGAACTTAAAATTCACCAACTTTTTCGGCATATTTTTTCAATCTAATCATGATATCTACGTGGCATAGTCTGAGTTACTCCCCCCATCCCAGCCTAAATGAGACATATTCTTTTTTTATACGTCCCAAACTAAGTGAGACTCAATAAGAGCATCTCCAATGGTCGGCTAGCAACCGGCTAGCCGATTCGTGGCGCTGGCCGATCGGCTAGCCGAACCATTGGAGGCGGCCAACGGGAAATCGGCGAGCGGGTCGGCGTGGGCTGGCCGATCGCTCGGTGCTGGCCGATGCGCTGGCCGCCATTGTGGCGGCCAGCGATCGGCCAGCGCCGAATTTTGTGTTTTTTTTTTTATTTTAAAACTTATATAAACGCGATTTTAGTTTCATTTTCATTTGCACCACTTGTTTTAACGAGTTTTCTCTCTCTAACTTTCCGTACAAGAGCATCATCGAGCAATGGATCACAACAACGAGTCCAGTCCAGCGACGAGTGGATCTCAGACTCCCACGGTACATGTGGGATCTGGATGGGGCCAGATGGGCGGGCGAGATGGGCCCAGGGTTTAACGTCCCTTGGAGGAAGTTGATGGGGATGATGGCCGGTGCGCCGGGGGGATACAGGGGGGGAACCAGGGGGATATGCAGGGGAGTATGCCGTGGGGGATGCCGAGCGGGGGGGCGGGGAGCGGCGGGTAGTCGCGCCGGGGTGGGGAGGTATGCCCCGGATGCTTCAGAGAGATGATGGGGATGATGTGGCGGGGGGATGCAGGGGTCACCGGGCGGGGACACGGTATATCGTCCCTCGCTTGATTTTTTGACGGCTTCGTCTCACACGTCGACCCAGGTGGAGACGCAGTTCACCGGCGATGACCTTCTGTCATTGCATGATATGGGGATCGATCTCGGGGATCCGGATACTCCCGTTCCAGCGAGGCGGGCCGCGCCGAAGAAGAAGACGAAGGGGAAGGCCAAGGCGGTCGGCGAGTCGTCGCAGCCCGTTGGTGACGACACCCCCGGCCGGAGGAAGTGGACGGAGGATGAGTACGCCGGGGTGGCCAGGGGGTGGTTGGAGGTGTACGACGATCCGCTGGTTGCGAACAACCCGGCGGGTCGTCAACATGTGGGCGAAGATCAGAGCTGCCTATAGGAGGCACTTGCGCCCGCACGGGAAGGACTTCGGCGGGGAGGAGGTCCGGAAGGGGTGGGAGCGCATCGGGGCCGCGGTCGGCCGTTTTTCGTCGTTGTACGCCAGCGCCGTCCGTCGGCTCACTAGTGGGCGGGGGGATGAGGAGGACGCCGGAGGATAGCCGAGAGTCGGTTCCCCTTGGCGGGGAAGTATAAGGAGTTCAACTTACGGGAGTGCTTTTGTTGCTTTGAAGGACTCGAGAAGTTCCGAAGCGGGTGCGACGGCTTTGGGTGGCCGAAGAAGCGGAGAGGCCGAACTATTCCGGCGACTTCTGGCGCGGCGGCAGCCGGGATCCCACGACCTCCCCCGGATGTTGAGGAGTTTCCATCCCCTCCTTCATTTGCTGGTCGCCCTCGCCCGGTTGGACAAAAGCGGGCGCAACGGGCTGCGAAGGGAGGATCCCCCCTATCGCCCGATGAGGTCCAGTCCTCCACCCTCCCACCCGCCCCACTCGAGTACACTCTCCATTCGCGTAACCATACGCGGGATCAGATGTACAAGGTCTTCCAAGATTGGAGGACCGCCACTGACCCCACGGAGAAGATGTTTCTTCACTCGATGCTCGAGAGCATGCGGGTTGATTTGGAAATCGCGAGGGCACGGCTAGCGGGTTCCGACGTGGGCTCAGATACCACGGGTGGCGGCGGCGACGGCGGCGACGAGGAGTAGAGAGTGGCGGGGCTCGTGTGTGGAAGCCCTTTTTTTAAAAAAAAAATCATGTATTTTTTTTTAAATCTTTGTACTTTTATTGAATGAAATGAATTAATTTTCCCGTATATGTATCGTAAATTTAATTCCGTAATTTAATCGTAATTTTAATTCCGTAAAATATAGTATTTTTTGAATTATTTTTTTGCGGCTGGCCTATGGCTAGCCTAAATCTGATGTGGCAGGTGTATTTTTAGTGCTGCTGACGTGGCAGAGGGAGAGAATGGTTGGCCTATTGCTGGCCTATTTAGCATTGGAGATGCTCTAAATAACTCACTCTTTTTCTCCTACTTTATTCCTTCATCTCTCCTAGTCAAATCTCTTAATTTATTCTTTATTTCTTTTTACTCCACTTTATCATTTCTCTTACTTTATTCTCTCCTTCTTTCATACTTTTTTGTATCTCTTACTTTACTATTAATAATTTAATTCACTAAACACAACTATCTAATTTCTTGTATCAAAATAGAAACGTCTCGCTTAGGTCGGAACGAATAGAGTATATATATGCCTAATTTCTCTATCTTGAATTCGACATTGGATAATACGTGCCTAACATGATAAAATATGTCATGTATATATGTAACGCCCCACTTTTTCAAACCCTAATTTTCGGGTTATAAAATTTTTGCATTAAATGCCTTAAATGCTATCATATGTGGATTATTTGATGAGAAATTAATTGCATAGTGTCTTTGTGACCTAATTGCGTATGAGAATGGAGATTGAGTTGAATAGTCAACTTGTTGAAATGTTGACGTGGCTATTGAATAGTCAAAGATGTAGAAAAATGATGTGGCCGTTGAAAGGTCAATACGTTGAGAAAATGGAGTGGAAGTGAAGAGATGATTGATTTGGAATATGTGAATATTTTGATGCGGAGAAATATAATTGTGGGGAAATTATTATTTATTTTGCTAAGGGATGAGTGAGAAAAATAATAGGAGCATTTATTTAAATCATGTGGAATTTTCGGCCACTATCTTTATTGGAGAAGAAATAATATTATTCTTGGATTTAATTATTTGTTTGGGATAATTATCCAAATTAAATCCAAAGTCCAAATACTCTTTAATTCCATCATGGAATTTTCGAAATTTCCACTTTGATTTTCCCATGAGATTTTCGAAAATCTCATATATTGGGAGGGAGAAATTATTTATTATTTTATTGATTCCTTATTTATTCTATTCCATGAATAAATATAAATATGCTAAAATATCCTAGCATATCTTGCCAAATCTAAGAAGATCTTACCATATCCTAATTAAATTAGGATTTGAATTTAATTCCTTGTGGGAAGAGGAAATACACGCCACTTCTCCTTTTAATTTGGGGAGTATTTTATTTTATTCTTGCTCCGTGATATATTATTCTGCTCCGTGAAATATTCAAATTAAATCATAGGCTATTTATTTAAGCCTAAATTTCGAAATCCCCATACTTCTCAACAATTTTAACGCCACTTCCTCAAATCTCTCCATAATCTCTACCAAATCTTCCAAATCTTGATTTATTTAATTATTGGGATATTATTATTTGTGACTCTATAAATAGGAGAGAAACCCTAACCCTAGAGATCACAAAACCGGCGCCTCCCACTCCCAAAAATTTCGAAATCTTCTCTCCCACATTCTCCAAGTTTTCTTCAAGTTTTCTTCAAGATTTCTTCATCAATTGAGAAGAATTCAAGTGAAATTCAAGAGATTATTGAAGAATCAAGACTAATTCCTTGTTTCTACCGTTCGTTCTTTTGGAAAAGGTACTTTATTTATTGATCTCCTCTTCTTCTACCGATTAATTGGTATTCTTGTTTCCACATGCATATAGATTGAGTGAAGGGGGAAATTAATCGGTGAATTTTGGGATATGTGTGCAAGTGTGTGTGTGTGCGAGACCGTGTGTGTGTGTGTGTGCACGCCTCGGTCGGCGTGCACAAGTGTGATGATCGTGTGCGTATGTTGTGTGTGGAACACTCATGCGTGACACGATTTAATGGTGAAGTTGGGGTTGTTGTTTGAATAAAAATGATATGCTAATCATACATTGATTTTGATTGATGATTTGAAAATAATCGATGGGAAAAAAGGAAATATGAGAGACATGCATGATTTGAAATCAATGATTGAATCTGATTTGTGATACGCATAATTTAAAGGTGATACTTCGCGCTCTCAGCGTGATAAACGAGGAGAAGAGAATACTATCGAGCTAAACCTACGAGGTGGGTTTTCTTTTAAAATAAGGACATTGTCCTAAACTGATATTGATGAGAATGAAATATGTGTTATCATGCCTTGATTTGTTTTGTCGTGCCTATCCCTCGTGGCTATGCCACTATTGTTATAATCGAATTCGGATCCTTGTAGAGCTGCAAACTCTACTTGGGTTAGTGTACACCAATGTTAGACCGAGAGTCAGCGTACGGGTTGGCCGGTCTAGTGACCTGGATTGCGGCCGCATTCCTTGTCATGTAGAATGAGGATATGGTAAACGTCTATGAGAAAAATGGTTGCGCGACCGTGATATTTGAGAAAGAAGATATTTTGGTGCATCGGGTCTTTCTAAAGTTAAAACCCCGACGGACACTTGAAAATGGCATGATAATAACTATATTTGTGATAAAACTGTTTTCGGCAATGAGCCCATTGAGTATGATTATCGTACTCAGCCCTGCATGTGTTTTCCTTATGTGCAGGTTGAGTGGTGACGAGCGGGCGGCGGTGTTGAGTAGAGAATAATAAGATGATCTGTTGGTATTTAAGGTGTCGTTGTGTCCTCATACATAGCCTCACTTCTTTCTTGGTCGCTTCCGCTATGCTATTTTTATGAAAACTTATGATCTTTTGTTGGGATAAATACTTTTATTTTCGTGGGTATGTTTTGGAATATGAACAGTTAGAAATATTCTTTTTGAAGAACTTGGTTAAGCTTTTATTTCAATAAATCTTTTGATGGATTCCTTTGCTAAGGTATTATTCTTGCTCTACTTAGTTGTTCCTTAAATGCTTTGGTCAAATCCCTTTAAAATGAAATCCTAGCCTATGGTCTTTAATGCTTTTAGGTCTACCTAGTTAGCGAACGCCGCATTTATTATACCCTAAATGGGCGGGTCGTTACAATATATGTCAAGTTTGAAAGATGATTCACCATGAAAAAATGACCATGGTCTTAGTTAGAGTTTTTAATTTTTTAAGATCAGCTTTCAAAGTTCACATAAAATAGCAAAATTCACCCAAACTTATACGAGTAAATTTTTGTTATACTAATATCTAGGGATGTCAATTTAATCCGAAACTCGTAGGTCAGCCCAAACAACCCGGTAAAATGAGTGGGTTAGGATTATAATTTTATTACCCGAATACAAAACGGGCTAAACGGGTTGACCCGAATGGGTTGAGGGGTTAAACGAGTTGGCCCGAACAGATTGCGGGTCAGCCCGATGGGTTGCAACTTTTAATTAAAATTATTAAGTTTTAGGTTTTTTTTATATTTTTGAATCCTCAATCTTTCTACATAATCATGAGTCGTATTCAATCTTCATTTTATACTTTTCCACTCGATCCCACAATATCAGTTTTCAAGTTCCTCGTCGACTCATTATTCCACCGTCCCATCATCTGCCATTAATGTCTTACCACCACCAAAGCCAATCAAGACAAAATTAAGAAATAACTCATCAAGATCTTAATATATTTATCATTTTAATAATGATTCATATAAGATATGATTTTTAATTTTCACAAATAATTAGTTACGAACAATGCCAAAAGCCCAAAATAATGACACGAACACAAGCTTTAAATTATGTTGTAGTTGATCGAGATGAAATGCTTCTTTCCAAGTATTATTATAGAATACTATGAAAATATGAAGATTTTATATGATTCTAACTAAAAAGAAAAAAGTATCTAAAATTTAAAATAATTTTATAGAAGAAAATTTCGATACAAGAAATTATTTTCGAAAGCTTTTAGGCCCGAATAGCCCGATAGGTTAGCCCAAAACCCGACGGTTTAGGGTTAGGGTTGAAAATTTATAACCCGAAAAATCCATAACTCGAATAGCCTGAGCCCAAATAGACCGGTAACCCGAGTGGATTGGCCCGAACCCGAACGGGTTAGCCCGATTGACATCCCTACTAATATCCCAAAAAATACCAGCAAATAACTCTTCTTATTCATAGAAAATAGCATATTCTCCGTGCGATACGCGGATGCTGATATTAGCAATAATTTAGAATGAAATTAACAAAATGATAAGTCGGGATTACATTTGTAAAGTTTTTAAATTTTAGAATGAAATTCCATTCGAAACACGTTATTATCGCATGTATTATCAAACCAAGTTAATAGGAATAAGGTTTTTTGAAAAATTAAAACATGTAAAATGTGTGAACTGTGAAGTATGAATGAACCGAGTTTCGCACTAAACTAAATGCAACTTTTACGATGAAAAGGAACTTTCATCTTAATTTTATTCTATAATTAAAGGATGGTTAATTTTAAAGCAACTGGTGATTCGAAATTTCAAATAAATGTTTATCACTCCTTAAAAATTAGAGTATAAGAGCATCCGCAATGGTCGGCTAGCGACCGGCTAGCCGATTCTTCGCGCTGGCCGGTCGGCTAGCCGAACCATTGTAGGCGGCCAGCGGTAAACCGGCCAGCCGATCGGCGTGGGCTGGCCGATTAGTGGGCGCTGGCCGATGCGCTAGCCGATCGGCTAGCCGCCATTGTAGCTTCCCGATCGGCCAGCGATCGGCCAGCGCCGATTTTTATTTATTTATTTTTTTCCTTTTTAACAAACCTATATAAACGCGATTTTCGTTTCATTTTCATTTGCACCACTTGTTTTAACGAGTTTTCTCTCTCTCTAACTTTCTGTACAAGAGCATCATCGCGCAATGAGTAACGCGGGTGGTAGCGGTGGTGGTAGTGGTGGTAGTGGTGGGGATGCTGAGGAGTACGAACGGAGGATGAACGAGGCTATGAATGCCTACATGAACCGCGAGATGGAGCGGTACATGCGTATGGTGGAACAGCAGGCGATACCTCGCCCTCCACGAGTTGTCCACCACCGAGCAGTGATTGATCGGGATCACGTAGCTGCACATCGGCGGCTGTACGACGACTACTTTTCAGAGAACCCGCGGTTTCCCGCCAACATGTTCCGGCGGCGTTTTAGAATGCGCAGGGAGTTGTTTATGCGCATCGTTGGGGCATTAGAGCGTCAATATCTGTGTTTCCGCTTCAGGCACGATGCGGCTGGCAGACCCGGCCACACCCCTATTCAAAAGTGTACGGCGGCAATCGGGCGGTTGGCCTACTGAGGCGCGGCAGAGACATGTGGGATGAGTACCTCCACATCGGTGAATCGTCGGCCACTAAAATGTGAAGGAATTACGTAGGGGGCGTGATCGGCATTTTCGGTGAGCGGTACCTTCAAAGCCCTACTCCCGAAGATTGTCGAATTTGATGCGGATGCGGGGAGAAGCATGGGTTCCCCGGGATGTTAGGCAGCATAGATTGTATGCAATGGGAGTGGAAGAACTGTCCGACTGCCTGGAAGGGGGCCTACATGACCGGCTACAAGTCAAAGAACCCCACGATAATCCTCGAGGCCGTAGCTGATTACAGGCTGTGGATCTGGCATGCGTATTTTGGGGTAGCCGGGTCGAACAACGACCTCAACGTCCTGAACTCGTCTCCCCTCTTCAACGAGAAGTGCCAGGGCGTCGGTCCAGCCGTCTCATTTGTGGCCAACGGCAACCGGCATGATATGGGCTACTACTTGGCGGATGGGATATACCCTCGGTGGCCGGTCTTTGTGAAGACGATCCGACAAACAAGTGATGAAAAGAAGGCCTACTTTGCGCAACGACAGGAGTCGGCGTGCAAGGACGTGGAGCTCGCATTTGGTGTGCTCCAGTCTCGATGGGCGGCAATTAAGGGTCCAACGCGTTTGTGGGATGTCGGATGCGTTTCCCAGATAATGTACGCCTGCATTATCCTTCACAACATGATCGTCGAAGACGAAGGCGTACAACTGACTAGTTGGGTCAATGACGATGAAGCCGGTCCAAGCCACGGAACGGCCACCCCTAGTGTACGACGTGGGGTACCTCTCGATGAAGCCGGCCGCCTTCGAAGGAATTTGCCAACATGCGCCAAGTGGATGCTCATATTCAACTCCAAAAGGATATAATCGAAGAGTTGTGGGCACGGAGGATTGCACGGCGATAGTTTTTTTTTTTCTTTATTATGCATGTAATTTTTTTTTATCTATGTAACTTTTTTAAATGCAATTAATGAATTTTCCCGTATATGTGTCGTAAATTTAATTCCGTATTTTAATCGTAATTTTAATTCCGTAAATGTAGTATATTTTGAATTATTTTTATTGCGGCTGACCTATGGCTGGCCTAAATCTGATGTGGCAGGTGGATTTTTTAGTATTGCTGACGTAGCAGGGGAGAGAATGGCTGACCTATGACTGACCTAAGCACCATTGCGGATGCTCTAACGTTTATGGAATTTAATTCATCATATAACCATACATAAATAAACATTAGATGTAGAACTATATTAGAATAAAGTCCAATGACATGGCATTTTACAAATGAGTTATAAGAAAACATATTATTGATGAAACGCATACATTCCTAGCATATATTAAAAATATTGAAATATAAGATCGCATATATTTTGAAAATTTAACCAAGAAAACAGTAGTTGTGTACAGGAAACAAACAAGCACTGGAGTATAAATTAGGTAAATGTCTATAAGTTTTTGGGATAAAATATCCAATTTTCAAGCGTCACGCTGTGTTCATGTTCACGCATGTGAGATTGCATGCGCGCACACGACTCTGGAGTATGATTTTAATTAACACGATATTTTTTTGAATAATTATGTATAGTTGATAAATTAAATCCGATTTAAAATTTCAGTAATGTAAAAGTGAAGTACTATACTACGAATTATGCAAAATCAATATTGATTTTTTTGGCCATATTTTTCTTGAAGCAAAAAACCGCATTTTTGCAATTATGGGCGGCTAATCTACGGTCAAATTCACGTCCAATTATTAAAACACAAGTTCGTCAAATAAACAAATTACTAAACGGGAAATTTTTATTATACATTTAATGTTAAAATATTTAGTCGATGTCTATGTGTTTGCGGTTTTAGCACGCTATGTTCAACAACCAGACCCAAAGACCGACTGTTAAGATCTAAGTCAAAAAGCACTCGAGGCATGGCCTCGGTGAGGTGGGGCATGCAGCGGCGTGTGTGGGTTCTACCATTTATCTTAGTCCACTATATGTGTGGGTTCTACCGTTTATCTTAGTCCACTATAATTATGAGGATCTATCCGTCAGTGTGGGAGAATTCAATAACACTTGTTTAAT
>NC_062970.1:40595919-40677074 GCF_023119035.1 Salvia hispanica
AGTGGATGCTCATATTCAACTCCAAAAGGATATAATCGAAGAGTTGTGGGCACGGAGGATTGCACGGCGATAGTTTTTTTTCTTTATTATGCATGTAATTTTTTTTTATCTATGTAACTTTTTTAAATGCAATTAATGAATTTTCCCGTATATGTGTCGTAAATTTAATTCCGTATTTTAATCGTAATTTTAATTCCGTAAATGTAGTATATTTTGAATTATTTTTATTGCGGCTGACCTATGGCTGGCCTAAATCTGATGTGGCAGGTGGATTTTTTAGTATTGCTGACGTAGCAGGGGAGAGAATGGCTGACCTATGACTGACCTAAGCACCATTGCGGATGCTCTAACGTTTATGGAATTTAATTCATCATATAACCATACATAAATAAACATTAGATGTAGAACTATATTAGAATAAAGTCCAATGACATGGCATTTTACAAATGAGTTATAAGAAAACATATTATTGATGAAACGCATACATTCCTAGCATATATTAAAAATATTGAAATATAAGATCGCATATATTTTGAAAATTTAACCAAGAAAACAGTAGTTGTGTACAGGAAACAAACAAGCACTGGAGTATAAATTAGGTAAATGTCTATAAGTTTTTGGGATAAAATATCCAATTTTCAAGCGTCACGCTGTGTTCATGTTCACGCATGTGAGATTGCATGCGCGCACACGACTCTGGAGTATGATTTTAATTAACACGATATTTTTTTGAATAATTATGTATAGTTGATAAATTAAATCCGATTTAAAATTTCAGTAATGTAAAAGTGAAGTACTATACTACGAATTATGCAAAATCAATATTGATTTTTTTGGCCATATTTTTCTTGAAGCAAAAAACCGCATTTTTGCAATTATGGGCGGCTAATCTACGGTCAAATTCACGTCCAATTATTAAAACACAAGTTCGTCAAATAAACAAATTACTAAACGGGAAATTTTTATTATACATTTAATGTTAAAATATTTAGTCGATGTCTATGTGTTTGCGGTTTTAGCACGCTATGTTCAACAACCAGACCCAAAGACCGACTGTTAAGATCTAAGTCAAAAAGCACTCGAGGCATGGCCTCGGTGAGGTGGGGCATGCAGCGGCGTGTGTGGGTTCTACCATTTATCTTAGTCCACTATATGTGTGGGTTCTACCGTTTATCTTAGTCCACTATAATTATGAGGATCTATCCGTCAGTGTGGGAGAATTCAATAACACTTGTTTAATTAATCAATTGGTATTTTTCATAGCTTCTTTGTAGTTCCTTTTTTTAACTAACTTTAATCCCTTAGTTCTCACTGATCGGATCGATTTAGAGAAAATTAATATAACACGATCCTCTACTCCTAACCAATTATATATCATTTAATTTTATAATTAAATGTTCATTCATATTAACGATACGGTCAAAATCCTTTGACCGAACTTGATTCCAATAAAAATACTACTCCACCACCAAGATAACGTTAATTAAGATAATTAGGTAGGATTTCTCAAGGCGAAAGAAATAATGTAAATTGACTGATGATGGCACATTTCACGTCAATCTACCAAAGTTTATATTTTCCTTAGTTAGCTTGGAAAATCCGAGTGTTTGATTCGGAAGGATAAAGTAGCTGGTAGCATGGTTGGGAGATTTAATTATAATAAACAAAAACATAAAAATCCAAAAGCCCACCTTTCAGTTTCAACTTGATTTGCTAAAAATTTCTGCAGTGGTGGGATCCCAATATTAAAAAGTTTACAACTATGCATTCAAATATTTATATTTAAAAAAATTAGTAGTACACTAGTACTATATTAATTGATTTTGCTCATGTCACGAGTTGACTTGATGAAGGCACATTCCACATTGTCACGTAGATATTGTTTTTTTTTTTGTTTAAATTTTTTGAAAAATAATGAATAAGTCGATATTGTTTTTTTTTGTTTCAATCTTAGGAGTTTAATCGATTAATTCATTGAATAAATACAATTAAAAATGTCAAACAACAAAACATGATTAATCTAACTATTTTATTTAGGGAATCATCGATTGATATGATATTACAATCATTCAAAAATTAAAAACGGATTGAGGCTCATAGCTGTATATAAGTATTCTTACATTTTTTTTTTAGAAACTGAATTTTTGTTTTATTACTATAATTTCCACTAGTAAATCAGCCTCCCCAATGCTTAATCATTATCAAGCACATCCAATAAGTTACAAATTTATAGTTATAAACTTTCAAATTAACCAATGCATGATATAATTAATGAAGCACAAAATAAATGGAAAATAATTCCATTCTGCACAAACACAATCTATAGATAGAGAGACAAAGGGACATGCTGATAAGCTCAGTTACAAAAGCCATGATTTTACAAATTGAGATGCGATATTCATTTCCTTAAAATACACACAAAATCAGGAAAAAAAATAGTCTTTGCAATAATTTATTGTGTCAGTGCCAGATGCCTCATAACCAATTAGATTAATTTAAATACACTGTTCCAATGTACGTTTTTGGTCCCCTTCTAGTAAGCTGTTTCACTCCATTCTGTCTTCAAACTATATATATACACATTGGCAAGAAAAAGGTGAAGCTGTGGGTCATCCAGTGCGTGTTGTGCGTGTGTGGCTTGATAGGAGGAAAGCTAGGAAAGGGAAAGAGAGAAAATAGGTGTCTTTTTGTGAGGATTTTGAGTGGAGGGATAGAGTTGTTTGTTGGAGTTGGAAAAGGGGATTCTTTATAAAGGTCTTATCTTTCTTAATAATCATTGATTTTTAGTAGCCATTTGTGGTATCTCTCTCTCTCTCTCTCGATAAGTGTGAGGAATGAATGGTGCTGTTGATCTTGATTCAGAAGATTCTGAGTTTGTAGAAGTTGATCCCACTGGGAGATATGGAAGGGTATGCTTTCAAACCCTTGATAGTCATTATTTCTTGCTGATTTTTTAGATGTGATGTCTTTACATAAAACTTGAATTTGAATTGGGATTTTGTTTATGATTGCAGTATGATGAGATTCTTGGGAAAGGGGCTTCAAAGACTGTGTATGTAGTATAAACTCATTAGCACTTTTCTGCAGAAATTAGGAAATCATATTTACATTATTAGATTTACATCATTTGTTGCAGCTATAGAGCTTTTGATGAGTATGAAGGGATAGAAGTAGCTTGGAACCAAGTTAAGCTATATGATTTTCTGCAGAGCTCTGAAGATCTTGAGAGGCTGTATTGTGAAATACACCTTCTCAAGACTCTAAAACACAAGAACATCATGAAGCTATGCACTTCATGGGTCGATACGGCTAACAGAAACATCAATTTTGTGACTGAAATGTTCACTTCTGGCACCCTTAGACAGTGAGTGGTCTTGTCTTAGGTTGCTGCCTTTGATCTCTGTTGATTGAGTTGTTTAGTTAATGTTTCTTGTTGGTTTGGAATAAATAGGTATAGGTTGAAACATAAGAGGGTGAATATTCGAGCTATAAAGCATTGGTGCAGGCAGATTTTGCAAGGCCTTCTCTATCTCCATAGCCACGATCCGCCTGTGATCCACAGAGACCTCAAATGCGACAACATCTTCATCAACGGGAACCAAGGCGAGGTCAAGATTGGCGACCTTGGCCTTGCTGCTATCCTCAGGAAACCGCATGCTGCCCGTTGTGTAGGTAAATATTTTGCAAGATTCTTGAAAATCTTTGTTGGTGGTGCTTGATTTCTTGAATTACAATAGGGACACCGGAGTTCATGGCTCCTGAGGTTTATGAGGAGGAATACAACGAACTAGTTGACATTTACTCGTTTGGAATGTGCATTCTGGAAATGGTGACATTCGAGTATCCATATAGCGAGTGTACTAACCCGGCTCAAATTTATAAGAAAGTGGTCTCTGTAAGGACTCAAAACCCGTTGTCGTGTTTGGAATGCTGTTTTCTGCATCGTGTGATGAAGTGCTTTTTCAGGGGAAGAAACCCGATGCTCTGTACATGGTAAAGGATGCTGAGGTTCGTAGATTTGTTGAGAAATGCCTAGCAACGGTCTTTGACAGGTTGTCTGCGTGGGAGCTTCTCAACGATCCCTTCCTCCAGATAGAGGACTATGTTTATGATCTGATGCCTCCGATAGGTTACCAGAGGGAGTACGATGAATTAGGCCTGATTTTGAGCCAGCAGCATCTGTTGAGTGCTCATCACAGCACCAACAGCTCTCTAGTCAATGGATACAACAACTTTCTTGGCTATGAACCAGAGAATGACCTAGACTGCAACTCGGTGGAGTATGAGGGCAACGAGATTGATCTGTTCACCAGCCTGGAAGACGGCCATGTGGGAAACAACGTAGACGTGGTGATCAAAGGGAGGAGGACAGAGGACGACAGCATCTTTCTCCGACTGAGGATCGCAGACAAAGAAGGTATAAAATAGTTAAAAAGTATAGTTAACATTGAAGAATGTTTTAGTTATGACACGATATTAAGATGAATAACCGCGGGATTCTTGTTCTTTGGACAAAAGTAGTAGTAGTAGTAGTAGTAGTTCGTGTTGTGATGATGTGTTGATGGTGAAAATGGATGCTGCATTGCAGGGCCCGTTCGCAACATCTACTTCCCGTTTGACACTGAGACGGACACAGCCCTGTGTGTGGCGACTGAGATGGTGGCGGAGCTGGACATCACGGACCAGGACGTGACTGAGATTGCAAAGATGATAGATGGTGAGATCGCCTCGTTGGTGCCCGAGTGGAGGAGTGGGGTTGGCTTTGAGGACAACAAGGCCATAAACTGCTGTCACATCTGCACCACCTCTGATGCTGAGGGTTACTCCTTGCACGGCCCAAAACACGGATGTGGGGCTGTGCACGGCCATTTTGAGGAGATCACGTACCCGTTTGAAGGGAACGAGCAGCAGCAGCACAGCCTAGAAGTAAGCTCTGATGAGCACAACGACTTCGGAGATTAAATGTGAACAAACAATGCAAGAAAGATCGCGGCTTGTCATTGGTCTCCACCAAGGCCGGAACAAGGGGAGGGTGGTTATGGGCCTGCGTAAGAAGCCTTGTAGTCTGTTGCAGCGCATGTCCTAGCCCGTTGCTCCCTCAGTCGAGGCAACGGGTATGTAAAGCTCGTCGTATACAGTGAGTTATGATAGTTTTAGTGCAGCTGTGTAGGTTGTGAAGGTGAGTTGAAGAAGATGAGTACATGTACATTTTACTAACTGATGTAGTATAACAAAAAAAGTTCATGCTTCAGATTTGGTTTTGATATATTTATCTTCATTTTCTTGATATGAAATTTGATGTATTGTTTTTGGATGTATTTGCAATTTTAATGGTGCTTGGGCCTTGGGTTGTATTTGAAATTAATTACTATAGGTGGAATTACTATATAGAGAAAATGGAGATATATTTACCACACAAAAATAAACACTATCTGCAGCAGCTAATATTATAAAAAAACAAATTAAATAATTACTACTAGTTCTTACTACACGGGCAATTGCGTACATGATTTTTATTCATGCAAACATTTTTAAAATTCTTATAGATTACAATAACATAAGTAGGTAGCAAAATAATGTCTAGTTCCTTTTTCAGGAAAAAACAAAACAATTTTAATATGACCAAGGAAATTAATTTTTTACAGGAGTTCAAGGATTCTTTCCTATTTAGTAAACAAACAAGTGAGTCAAAAGTCATGGTTTCCTTTTAGCTAATATTGACAAAAAAAAATCACTATTTCAGTCCACTCAACTCACTGAAACTGTACAACTAAAAAAAAAATATAGAAACTACAACAATTTATATTCGTGTAAAAATTATTTCTATAATAAAAAAGACCATCTCTCTCTATCTTGCAAAAGGTTAACCCAACCCCAAGAGCCCCATATCCTGGATCGATAGTATTGTGAGATGTGTTTAATTAGGATATACAGTGGCCTGCTAAGGGGAAGGGCTGTAAATTTGTAACTCACTGTCTGCCAGACGCCCACCTCCTAAGACCTTATACTTGTATCTAAGAGATGTTGATTAAACGGGAATAAGATCATCTCTCTCAACTCCAATATATAGAGAGTAAATACTAGTAGTAGCCAAACTATATGAGTAGTGATAAAAATATGTAGTGATAGTATATAATATAATTTGTATACATAGTTGAATGTTTAAGGTAACTTATAATTAAAACTGATTGATTAATATTAAATAATTAAAATGAATTAGTATATTAGTTCGTCATTTAAATTACAAATTTTCATTGACTTCGAATCAATCTCATGACTTTCGAAACTGAAATATAAGATTAGTCTCATAACTTTTAATGCTGAAATATAAAATTATAGGAGTAACTTTGTAGTTACTTGTGTTACCTCATAACAATCAAAATAAAAGAACAATATGACAAAATCAAACATGATTGTATCAATAAATAACCATTATAACTTAAGGAAGGGGTGTGGTCGAGTGACACGAGACTCGTCCATCCTTAATCAAGTGGATATCCTTAACAATTACAAAATAAAAAAATAAAACATAAATAAAAAGATGGCATTTTATTTTGAGTGTCAATATAAAATTATAAAACTACATCAATTTTTGAAAAGATGTAGTTTTGTGTAAGATCATTTTCGATTTTGACTATTATGAGATAATAAAAAATGACCAAAGTTAAAGAAAATTTATAATTTAAAAGAGCATTATGTACAGAGCATTTATTTTCATTTCAAATTATATAAAGCCAATTGCATATTGTCTATCTCCGTTTATGTTTCCCAATTTATAATTTCCTTTCGCTTTTGTATTGCTTTTACCAGAAATTTTACACAACGTAGTCAGAATTAATATCGCCGCCGTCGGACTCCGGATTTCCGGCGAGGTAAAGATAAATTACATATTGCTTAATTAGCAGTTATTCTTGAGCATGCTGCGTTCTTACTTTCGCTTCAGATCTGTCGAAGCTCCGCAGCATAATTGAGAAACCTGTTCAATTGAATTTGTTTCTTGAGAAATTTAGGTGAATTATTGTCCAGTTCAGCGCAATTTGGTTGGAATTGAAGGGGCTTGTTATGCATCTTATGTAGTTGATGCATGTAATGGAAGGGGGAGTAGGATCAGGAGTGTTGAAGAAGAAGAGCTCGTCTGGATGTTTGATTATTAAAAAGGCGAGCGCTAATAAGAGCTCTAGGGGAGGATTGGGGGGTTTTGGTGACAGCAGTAGTAAGGGGAAAAAGAGGGGTAGATTGGTTGCTAGTGGATCGGATTCGAGTTCGAGCTCTAGTAGTGATGATGACGAGTCTTTGGAGCTTATGAGAAGAAAAATGAGTGAGAAGAGGTTGAAGGGCTCAGCGGGGTGTAAGAGGAATGAGGAGGTTAGTGCTGAGAAGAAGGGGAGTAGGTTGGATTTGTTTGAGTTCGATGAGTATGATGAGTTTGAATTTGATGGGAAGAAGATGAGGAATGAGTATACGCAGGATAGATTCAAGAGGGTTGGGAGGAATGATGGCGGTGATGTGAAGGAGCGGAAACATGGTTCGTATTTCAATGGCTCTAGTAGTGGGAGGAGTAAGAATGCAGGGGGCAGTGGCGTGAGGAGTAAAGGATTTGGTTCGTCTGATGATGAAGCACACATGCCGATTTCTTTGTTGAAGACGAAATATCAGGAGACGGCTGGTGAGTCGATCAGACTGCAGGGGAAGAACGGGGTGTTGAAGGTTATGGTTAATAAGAAGAAAAGGTTGGATGTTCCTTCTCAGAATAAGAATCTTGAACCTTTGGTGGCAGATTTACCTGTTTATTCGGATTCAAAGACATCAAAAAGTCGAGGCTTGATTGTTGGCAAGGAAAGAAGTGGTGGGAAGGGGAAAGAGGAGATAAAGTTGGAAAAGGTGAATCCTACTCCAAACAAAAAGAGGAAGGCTAGAGATTCAGGTGTTGATGAGACTGATGAAGTGTTGGCAACGCCCAGACCTCAAGCTTGTAGCTCAAAGAAAGCAGTGAAGAAGGAGGCAGAAAGGTCTCCTAGCACTGAAATTTCTCCTCCTGTTAAAGGCAAGGAAGGTAAAGAAAGCGGCACAAAGCGTAGTGGAAATACTGAAAAGCAAATGTTGCGTGAGAAGATAAGAGGGATGTTGATCGATGCAGGATGGAGTATAGATTATAGACCGAGACGAAACAGAGATTACTTAGATGCTGTGTACATCAACCCTGGTGGAACGGCCTACTGGTCGATTATCAAGGCTTATGATGCGTTTAAGAAGCACTTGGGTGAAGACGGTGATAAAGTAAAAGCAAAGGTCGGTTCCCCCTCATTGGCTCCTCTATCTGAAGATCTGATAAATAAACTTACGAGACAAACCAAAAAGAAAATTGCTGAAGAATTGAGAAGAAAGAGAAAGAAAGATAGCATGACTAAGAGTGCTAAGAAATCTGCTGTAAAAGAGGATGGAGACAGCTCAGACGATGATAATAAGAGTGAGGAGCGGTTAAGTTCTTATATGAAACAGAATCAGAAGTTGCGGGGAAAGTCAGGTAAAGTGGATCAAGATAGTGACGATGATTTAAGTGATGATTCACTCGATAGGAAGCCAAGTAAAGTTAAATTTGGAAGGCCTTCCGCTTCTTCCAAGTCTAATCCTGTACAGGGAAGAACAAGTAAAGTAATTGGGAGATGCACCCTTCTGGTCCGTGGTTCTGACCGGGGTGATAACTCAGAGTATGATGGATACGTTCCATATGGGGGAAAAAGGACAGTTTTGGCTTGGCTAATTGACTCTGGGACAGCAAAGTTAAGTGAAAAGGTGCAGTATATGAACCGCAGAAGGACAAAGGTTATGTTAGAAGGTTGGATCACAAGAGAGGGAATCCACTGTGGCTGCTGCAGTAAAATCCTTACTGTCTCCAAATTTGAGCTGCATGCTGGCAGCAAGCTGCGTCAGCCGTTCCAGAATATATTTTTGGAGTCTGGATCCTCCCTTTTGCAGTGCCAAATTGATGCGTGGAACAGTCAAGAGGAGTCCTTGCATCGGGATTTCTTCACTGTTGATGTGGATGGAGATGATCCAGATGACGATACATGTGGTATTTGTGGTGATGGAGGGGACTTGATCTGTTGTGATAGTTGCCCATCAACTTTTCATCAAATCTGTTTAGGAATACAGGTACTTATTAGATATATCATGGTCTCATAGCACTTAATATTGTCATGAAACTTGAATGTTTTAATTATTTCGTTTCCCTTTTATCTGTGAAATTAAATTATTCTTGTTCTCGTGCCTTCTGCTATGTAATATACTGGTACGTGATGGTTTGCAATCTCCTTGTAAAGTATCAATATTTCTTGAAACTTGAATATATATCACCACATCCTTATCCAGTGTGCAATCATCATCTTTAAAAATTGTTTTTCATTAATGTTCAGGTTCTTATTATCCCTTTTTATTGCAGATGCTTCCTTCAGGTGATTGGCACTGTCCAAATTGTATATGCAAATATTGCGGACTTGCCAATGAAAATATAGCTGAAGAAAATGATACTAGTTGCGGTGAACTTAATAGATGCAACGTTTGTGAAAAAAAATGTAATTTTGTTTCTCCTTATATACAGCTCTAATTCATCCCCTCCCCCCCCCCCCCCACCCAACAATCATGTTCTCCAATATACCTATATGCTTAAGATTCCTTTATATATAACTTTGTACAGATCACAACTCATGCACTGTGAGGGCACACCTGCAACCAAGTTCCTGCAGTGCATCTTTCTGTGGACCGAAGTGCCAAGAGGTATCAATAAATGTATTTTTTTCACAATCAATAGTTAGAATCATGCATAGTGGTGTTCTATATTGCTGTTTCTGCATATTTAAGAAATTCCAAGGGTTGCTAAAAGCTAACTATAGCTTACATCTGGAAGATGCACTCTCGTCATTAGCCTGAAATATGAGGATGCCCGTACTTTGATCTAATTTAACAATTTCATTCATTTTATTATTGCTAAAAGTTTATTTACCTTCAGCTTTGTAGTCTGAATTTGACCATTGTGAAATAGATATCATATTTGATTCCTTATTTCTAAAATTATCAACTTAATCCTGACTATTTGTATTGAGTAGAAATTTTACTGAAATTCCCATAATATCAACCTTTTCCAATAAGCTTCATTGTATACTCTATTATTTTGTACTATTGACCTGTTTGGGAGAAAGAACTGCTGAAAGTCATCAACTTCTTTATCTCTCTTTCTTAATTATGTAATTCCACAAATCATAAGGAAAACTGATGATCATTGATCAGTACCGCACTACCGGATATTTTTCACCTTTTGGCGTATTTCATATTTTCATGGAATTTTGCTAGCATTGTACTACTCTGTATTCAGTATTTCAGTATATAATTTTATATGCAATAAAAATCAGCTTCCTCTTATTTGCTCTTTTAATGTAATGGAATAGATTATAAGCTTCCTCACATCTTGCCCTTTTGGTTTCCTAGATATATAGCCACATACAGAAGATTCTTGGAATCAAACACGAATTGGAAGCTGGAATAACATGGTCCATTATTCAACGATCAGATGTGTCGGATTCATCGCAACGTGGATTTCCTTCAAGGGTCGAATGCAACTCTAAGTTAGCTGTTGCATTATCTGTTATGGATGAGTGTTTTTTGCCTATCATGGACAGGAGAAGTGGGATAAATATAATACATAATGTGGTCTACAATTGCGGGTAAGCAATTTGCAACCGTTCTAATTTCAGATACACACAATACTATTTTCTTCATCATCCCATACTGTGACATCTGGATTTATTGTGTCTCACTAATGTTTGAGAATAAAAATTTCAAAGGTTGTATGGGTATTGCACAAGCCTTGCACATATTAAATTTCTTAGTCAACTGCTACTTGTGGACAGTGTTGTGACTCTTTTCTGATTCAGTAATTCTGTAACCAAGTAGGATCAGGCTTGCATTTCTTTTATAGTTCAGCCAACTTTTGCTTGTTTGTATCAAATGAGAGCTTAAACTGAACAAGCAAAACAACATGCAATTACTACAATTTTTATTTGTTGGCTCAAGCATTTAGATTTGTGCTTATAGATCTCTTACTTTAGTTTAAATAAATCCAACTCTTCCTGTCTCCATCTCCAAATAGTTCATTCGCTTGCCTTCATCCCTATTCTTTCATATTTTTCTCATTTCCACCTCCACCTGGAAAAATTACATGTATCCTATACTTTGCCTTGGGCAGTCCGGCAGTGTAAATGATGATTATATGACTTTTATTCTGCAGATCAAATTTCAATCGTCTGAATTATCGTGGATTTTATACAGCAATATTGGAGCGAGGTGATGAAATATTAGCCGCAGCATCAATCAGGTAAAGAAACTGCACATCAGATCTGGGCCCTGTCTATGATCTTCATAATGGAAGCATCCAACACTTAACCTTAATACTATTCCCTCATGATAATTTGAAATCCACTATTATACAGCCAATTGATTTGCAGAACTTAGCAACATCTGTAGTCGAGCAAGTACTTCTTTGTTTAGGATAAAGTGAATAGATTTGTACTCCATTGTGTGCAAGAATACAACATTGCACTATTTCCATCCATTCTAGAGCTTTTACTTGTGTAATCAAAATCTTATGTTCAACATTGGGCTCTTTTGAATATTTTCTAAACAATTCGTTGTCTATATCTATTTTGGCCCATCACTTGAAATTTTCATGTCAACATTAGGCTCCATGGAGATCGCCTTGCTGAGATGCCATTTATTGGGACTCGTGAGATCTATAGGCGTCAAGGAATGTGCCGCCGACTTTTATCCTCAATTGAAACTGTAAGAATTTTAGACTCACCTTTGCAGTCTGCTATGCTCACGCCATCGAGTAATGCTTCTCTTTGGTGTTAATATGAGATCTGCTAAAAATCACTTGGAAGAAACTTCAATATCCACTCGGACTCTGTAATTGTTTCTGAATGCTTACATCAATTCTTGTAATTCTAGGAACTCAGTTCTCTCAAGATCGGGCAATTGATCATTCCTGCCATATCGGAGCATTTGAACACATGGACCGCCGTATTTGGTTTCAAGGAACTCGAGGGTGCCCTTAAGAAAGAAATCAAGTCCATGAATATGTTGGTGTTTCCGGGGACGGATATGCTGCAGAAACAGTTAGCAAAGCAAGAAAATTCCGATGGTAAAGCTTATCCTTCCCTTCTATCTGCAGCTAGCAACGATTGAACAATTTTATTCACCTCAATATGTGTTTCGTTTCTGTATTGTCTGGACTCTATCACTTGGCCCGTGTTTTAACTATATTTTTCGTGTAAATAGGTGTCATGGTTTCTGAGCCAACTACAAACCAACCTCCATTGCCTGCTTTGGTTGAGAAATCTGTGGCTAGTTTGTCTGAGGAACAGAATAGACGGGCGAGCAGCGATTCTGGGGGATGCCCGACGTCCAAGAGCAGTGATGATGTTGATGCTCTGGTTTCAGCGTCTCCCATACCAGCCATTCGTTCAGATGCTGTGTGTGAAAACAAGCAGAAAGAGTCCTCTGATAATTTGAAGTGCTCTCTCATCTGTGGAGACGGTAACGTCTCCAATGAGGGGCACAGATCGATAGAACCTTTTGAAGATAATGATTCCATCCCACCAGTGAAGGCTGTAGAAAAAGATGGGTGCAAAATCGAAGATTCTAGAACTCCAACTTGCTCGGAGAATGCTTCTGAAGATGCCTCCCTGTCAAAAACTGTCAAAAACTCCCCCCTGCCAAAAACTGTAAGTGGTGGTTGTGTTGGATCATTGCCTTCCCCTGTTTCGGATGTTTCTATGGAAGTTAACAATGGAACTTCAAATGGCAACGACAAAGAAAGTGTTGTGCCATCAAAAACCGATGGTGTTGTCCAGGACACCCCTGTCTGTGCTGAAAGTGATAAACCTGACATAGATGTGAAACCTGATGGTGTCGATCCAGAAATCGTCCAGGTTACCCCTGATCACTCTGAAAGTGCTAAACTCAATGTGGATGCGAAAACCGATGGTGTCGATCCAGGTATCGTCCAGGACACCCCTGATCTCGCTGAAAGTGATAAACCCGATGTAGATGCTAAAACCAATGGTGTCTATCCAAGTGTCGTCCAGGGAATTCTTGATTGCACGGAAAGTGATAAACCTGGCATAGATCCCAAAACCAATGGTGTCGATCCAATTGTCACCCGGGACACTCCTGATTGCACGGAAAGTGATAAACCTGAAGGAGATCCAAAAACCAATGGTGTTGATCCAATTGTCACCCGGGACACTCCTGATTGCACGGAAAGTGATAAGCCCGACATAGATCCCAAAACCAATGGCGTTGATCCAAGTGTTGTCCAGGACACTCCTGATTGCACGGAAAGTGATAAACCTGAAGGAGATCCAAAAACCGATGGTGTTGATCCAATTGTCACCCGGGACACTCCTGATTGCACGGAAAGTGATAAGCCCGACATAGATCCCAAAACCAATGGTGTTGATCCAAGTGTTGTCCAGGACACTCCTGATTGCACGGAAAGTGATAAACCTGAAGGAGATCCAAAAACCAATGGTGTTAATCCAAGTGTCTTCCAGGCCACTCCTCCTGATTGCACTGAAAGTGATAAACCCAACGGAGATGCAAAAACCGATGGCATTGATCCAGGCGCCAAACCTGACAGAGATGCAAAAACTGATGCCATTGATCCAGGTGTCGTCCAGGATGCACCCGATCATGCTGAAAGTGACCAACCGATCCAACCCGAGGGTGATACAAAACCTGATGGCGTCTCTGTCAAGGACACTTGTGATACCACTGATGAACCCAGCAGAGACAGCTAGACATCGCCTCAGGACGTTGCAGCAAGGGAGAACCATGTCCTGCGATCATATATCGTTGGAACCACTCTGAAATCATAGAAGGTTTCAGGTCAGATATGAAGATGATGATCGGAGCATGAGATCGAGGTTTGCAACATTTATATATGATGCCACATAAAAAAGTGATGACAATAATAATAGGGGTTGAAGATTGTGGCCTTAACTATTTTTGTGACAATTTTAGTAGTAGTAGAATAGTAGTAGTGTGTGCATGTTGTAGATGATTTTTGGGGGAAAGCCATTTTTAAAGCAGCAAAACCTTATTTTCAGATACTGTGGTTCCTCTGTTGTTACATTTTGGGTTACGTGTAGACTTTTTATATAGTTTTCCAACAAATAGATACTTGATGCTATATTTTTAGTGTTACATTAATTTGTACTTATGATAAAAGTACATCAATTAATAATATTAATACGCCTTCTTACAAATCATCAAAACTTTCCATAATTTATGTACTGCATAATTTATTAATGTAATTTTATTTTATTTAGGGGAAGTTGATTGTAAATTTCAAAACTTTGTCAAATTATGGATTTGTATACTGGGGTGTGTTATATTGCTAATTCACCCCTAAATTGCTAACTATAACTAAATGACAGACATTAGATTTTTAAATTAAAGGTGAAGATCATTCAACGCTTGAGTATTAATATCATGTACAAAAAATATCAATAGGGGTATTAATATCAATTAACTACAAAATTAGTTATAACTAACTTTTAAAAGAAATCCCAAAACTTTAAATTCATATAACATATATCAAATTAAAGATAATTTTATAAGGATTCCAATGATATCCTACATGCATATGTTCCGACGTCAAAATTTGAAAAAAAATTCAAAATTTTTTAATTTTTTAAATACAGCAAAAATGTTAACATACTATATAAAATATGTCAATATAATATATATAGAATGTCAATATAAGCAATGGGTTAACATTCTTAGAGCATTATGTTGACATTTTCAAAGCATTGTGTTGATATTTTCGAAACACTATATTGACATTTTCATTCACAATCCTAATTTGGAATTTTTTTTTTATCTTTTTCGATTTAATTAATAAAAATAAAAATTACACATGGCAAATTATAGACCACACGTTTCTAAAATTTTATGACCTTAAATTAATTGTAGTTAATAATTAAATGATGAGTTAGCAATTGATCACTCTCATTTTTATACTAATTTTAATACGCCAGCAAATCATTCAATTATTGATTTGTTCGCAATATAATCAAGTTCGTAATGCCCATAGGATTTATATTTAATTGGCATTCAGCCAATAGAAGTTATAAATTTACAAATAAAAAGTTTCTAATACAAATCATACTACTATAAAGTCTATAACTAATTAACTATAGCAGGAAAATATGAATTATACAACTCAATGGGTAAATGGTTTTTGTAACTATGGAATTACAAAGCGCGACTCTAGTTTAAAAACATAAAACGTTGAATAGCTAACTATATATCCCTCCCACCGCGCACCACCAGTCGTCGCCGCTCTCCGCCGTCCATTTCGCCCAGGTTCCTCCGCGTATGGAGCTCTCAATCCCTCACCGTTCCCTCATCCATTCCAATTTCTCTCACTCGCGTCTTCGTAACTCACCACTTCATCCCTCGCAGCGTCTTCTCCTCCCCGTACACCTTCCGCAGCGGAAGGTACACATCCTCTCCACTCACCTTCCATCATCTTCAATGGATCCCACGGTCACTCGCGCGTCCGACGATAACGGCTCACCGGCGGTAACTACAGCTCAAGGTTAATTATTAGTTTTTTCAACTTGATTTTATGACTATTATTTGCGATGGCGGTGGTGCCTCTGATAATTGCTTGGGAACTGCAGGAGGAAGAATTGGAGAGGTTAAGAGGGTTACGAAGGAGACGAATGTGAGTGTGAAGATTAATCTGGATGGTGACGCCGTGGCTGAAAACAACACGGGCATTCCTTTCCTCGATCACATGTTAGATGTAAGTTTATACTACGGAGTATTAATTATATGTTTGAGCTTTATGAGCAGAAACTGTTTAAACTTGAATATGTTTAAGGAGCTGATTATCCTGTATCTCCACTCATTGTTAGTTCAGTTTTGTAAAACATGAAGCTTCAGTGATTGAAGTAATCAGGGTGAATTGCTTCGGTTTTAATTTCAGGCAATTTCTATGATTTTTTGTCAAACTCCAGCGTTTGTTGAAGCATTTTTGATAATTTTCTATGATATGGAATTGTTGATTAGTTTTGATGAAGGTTGATATGTCTTTTCTTATTGTGTCAGCAACTTGCTTCACATGGATTATTTGATGTTCACGTGAAGGCTGTTGGGGATATTCATATTGATGATCATCACACAAATGAAGACGTAGCCCTTGCAATTGGGACAGTAAGCTTCCAATAACAGTTTCAAGTGTTTTAGTTGGAATCAATATTGACCTTATGGCTTATGAGAGATACATAGACTGTGTTCTTTTGTTTCAGTTGCTACTATGATTTATTGACTTTTGCTTAGATTTTTAGAATCCTCTCATTGTTTGCCTGTTTATTTTGGTTGTTTAGTTCTGAAAATTGGCATCGGCCACACTGACTGTTCATGCAGGCTATGCTGCAGGCACTTGGTGATAGGAAAGGAATCAACCGGTTCGGGGATTTCTCAGCTCCTCTTGATGAAGCTCTAGTACATGTTTCACTGGTATGATACTGCAATGGTTCCAACTCTGAAAGCACATGTGATAAAAGCAAATGCTATATATATATACATATGTAGGTGCATAAACTTATCAACCCTATTTCTTTAATATAAGTAGCAGACATTATGATTTGATTAGGGACAGTCATGTCTTCTTAATTCATCTCATTGCATTAATCTCTTATCCGTTCTACTATGCTCTTGCTACCAAAGTTTACAGAATGCGAATGGATCTAGATATTTATTGGCATTGGTTGACACGATATAGGTCATGTTATACTGTTGAATAACAAGCCTTCCATTTTCTATTTATAGTATAGAATTTGTAAGCATGCGCCCCTTCGCCCCGCGTTCTTGATTTTTACCTCATCGTCCCGGAGCGCGCCGCGCTCCTGGAAATGGATGTGGTACATGAACACATCCTTTAGGCACTATAGTGTTTTGAGAATTACCATGTTAGAAATCTGTTTTCATCTCAGTTAGAATATGATATTGTATAGTCATTCTACAATTTTCATTCGAATTGTTTTGTAGGATCTATCTGGAAGGCCACATTTGGGTTATGATCTGCACATACCAACAGAAAGAGTAGGAACTTATGACACACAGGTATTCTTTGCTCTGTATGTACTTGAATTCCCCTAGCATTCCATTACTCTGTTACGCAATCTGATCTTGCCTTAAACCGTTGCTTTGCACAAAATAATATGTTCTTGATGGCATAGCATTCCATTACTCTGCTACGCAATCTGATCTTGCCTTAAACTGTCAATTGATTCGAACATTTTGCTTTTATAGCTGGTGGAGCACTTTTTTCAGTCCTTGGTCAATACCTCTGGAATGACACTACACATACGACAGGTAGATATTGTTCTTCATATAGATTATCTTGAGTAGCTGGTTTAGTGATTCAAATTTCCAGTGGTACGTTTCATGACATTCTTTCCAGAAAACTGAATGCAATATGGTAGCTCCAAAGCTTTAGTGGATTAGCACAGCACAGGACATTAGCCTGCTTATCTTATGGGAACTGCTACATTGAAGAGCATACCTCTAGTTTGCTTGTATTGAATTTGCTTTCAGCTACCAACTTTTGGTATTCTCACAAAATCTATTCCCCTGACATTGAAGATTATAAGTTTTATCTAAACCCATCTTATTATGAATTAATTCTTCAGACACTCCTCTATATGAAAGAATCAGACATGATGTGATCAAAACTTATTGAACCTTAGTAAAGGTGGTGTACAAATTACACCTATTATTTCAGAATACTGAATATATTTGTTTGGTATTAGCTTGCTGGGAAAAATTCTCACCACATCATAGAGGCAACTTTCAAGGCCTTCGCAAGGGCTCTCCGGCAAGCTACAGAATATGATACGCGTCGTCGTGGAAGTATTCCAAGGTCTGATTTAACCCCCCAAATTCAAACAAAAGTCTTCTGCTAAGTCTTATGAACCAGATATTGTAGCTCTGTTAGGTTCCCAATTATACAATACTTTGTGGGTCAATCTCAATGCTTCATTTCTCTGTTTGTAGCTCGAAAGGTGTTCTTTCACGCACGTGAATACTTCATCGATTGTGCCAAAAGCTTGACGAATGTCTAGGTACACACTCGAAACAATAATCCTCATTTTTTCAGAAAGGAAACTGCTTTAAGGTTTTGCTGTGTGTGCATCTCTATCTCATCTTTTACATCCTTTTCTCATGCATTTTTGTAATATAAAGTCAATGTTTTATAGCAAAAATATTGAACCCTTGTGTTCTGATTGATGTTTATATGTGGATTACTGTTTTTGTTTCAAATGTTAGCCACTTATTGTTTTGTAAATGTGTGGGCCTAGATTTCCTTGAATAAATAAGAAAGCAATCATTTGGAGTGAGGTCTTAGTAGAGTCAAATTCAAGTTTGATTTAGGATAAAATCAATGATGGTTATATAATGTGGAATCTTATACTACCAAGTAAAGAAAAAGTTGAATTTGAAAAGCAATAAACTTCACACTTGTCCAAATAGAGAAATTTTGTGTTTCTTTGTGTTATTTATAAAAATATGAGTACATAGAGAAATGATTGAAAAAAGAAAAATACAAACATTTTTTGCAGTTTATATTGTACCGTACGTGCATTTCAAATGCAAAAATACTAAAGTAGATGGAATGACATAGACTTGCATTGACAAAGAAGTTTGTATTTTTGTGTTCATTGTGATATTGATTTTGTGGAAGGCCTATTTCCTAGAAATGGACATAAAGGTAGAGCTAGGAAGGGTGGAGAGCATAAAATAATATTGCTACAAAACAAAATAGTCTCATAAGTTGGATATTTTAAGATTTGGGGTAGGATCAAATTTATGCAATGGATGTACTATCTTCCAAAACAATATGACAATGCTAGTGACTCATCTTAAGATAAACTTTGTCATTATTTTTCTTGTTTAATTGTACCTATAGCTTTAATATGTTTGAATTGGTTGATTAGGTTGGGTAATTCAATAATGGTACTTAATTTAGTAATTTTGTCTTGAACCTAAAGTTTTACCAGGACTGCCCATAGGCCTAATGTAACTAGTTTTGATATAATTTTATATGTGGGCCTGGTTTTGAGTTTTGCATGACTCAAAAATTAAAAAAAAAAAAAGGAAAAAAAAGAAGCTTATGCATGTATTCCTTCGGTCGTTTTTTATTTAAAAAACACGCTGCTAATCGAACTCAATAGGTACATGAATTATGATTCAAGTAATATCTAACTACTTGTACAAAAAAGGTGGCAAATGTCGTTACAAAGGCCCTAAAGCTACTAGGCTCATTATATATGCTATGTGAGTTTGGTCATCTCTCCCCTCTATGGTCGTAATATGACCTAGTTGCGTGATCGTCTGCATATGTAATTCAAGCCACTAGAAGTCTCAAAATTGTCGTAATGGTTTTGAACAATTGCTCGGATTTGAACACACTTTGTTCATCGTTGTAGAAAGCCTCATTTGCCCGTTGGAGAATATCATCCCCAACTATGGCTGATCGGCCATATGTTATGATGCACTGAAGCCCACAAGCCCAGTGCTTGTGCATATGATTGTAATCATCTCAAGTGCCATTCCGGTTATAGCTTGTTGTATTTTGGTTATTCTGGTCTAGGGTTTTGGTCCGTATTGGAAGTTGCCTTCTTCCCCTTTCCTACAGGCTACTGCAACCCAACCTCACACTGGGTCCAACCCCATTTGCGGCTAGGTTGCTTTTGCCAATACTACATAAGAGGAGTAGATAATGGGAGTGTCCAATTAGGAATTTAGTATGGCACGATCAAAGTGGAGTATAAGTCTTGGTCCATTTGCGACATATGTGCAAGTGGCTAGCCTACCTATAATCGCCCATATCATATGTATATATAGATATAGATGTGTAAATATAAGGCCGGCAGCGTCTTTACTTTATCTGACTGCAAGCATGTGGTCGTCAGTGGAGAGTTGGGCCACCACCCTACCGCCACGCCCCCACCACCACTTTTCGACCTTTTCAGCCTTTTATTACTTTTCTCGTCGATTTCCGCGAAAACTCTTTTATTTTATAATTTTATTTTCCCTCTAATCCAACAAAGATAGTGCTCCCTCCATCCTCACCAAGTCATAATACATAATTTTTTTAGTACAAAGATTAAGAAATTTTATTGAAAGTACTACTCCATGAGAGAATGAATAAAATATAGGAGAGATAAAGAGAAAAGTAGATAATATAGAATTACGCAAAAGTGATTGAATGTTTTGTTTTTTATTAAAAAAGAAAATGAATTAATTTAGTTGGGATATTTTAAAAAGTAATAGCAGTACTTATTACTCAACTTAGTTGAAACGGAGGGAGTAATTATTAGTTCAAATTCATTTTCCAATCATCGATTTTGCATTATCTATTTTTTTAACGAAGGAAGCAAACTTCTACTTAAACTCCCCATTTCGATAAAAACTTCTAAAACAAGTTCATTATTTATAAAATGAAGCTCATGTCACTATCTTTAATTTGATATTAGTACATGGTAGTATTTGACACCATGTTGAATTACATTATTTTGTTAGCATAAGGAGAACAAAAGAGGTAAAATGCGAACTTTCACTGCCTATAATTAATATGATATCTATGAGCTATCTCGCGCTTGTTATCGGATTTAGTGGGAGACATTATATATTAAAAAATTGGAGTACATACTACTATTTCTAAATTAATAAAATTAGAAATACTGGCTATTTTTCGACGTAAATCTCAAGCTATATTTTAGAATGATAAATGCACATGTAAAGAACTATTATTAATTACTTTTGAAAAATAACTGCATAAACAACTACTCCATAAAATAGTAGGAGTACCATAAAGTGTAGTACATGTTTCCTTCATGTATAAAAACTTAAACTATACACGTAAATGTTAAGACTCGTTAAAAAGTTCATTTGTCCTCGGCTGCTGATGCTTGCTTTGACAACAACTAGACTCATGACCCATCCCACCTCATTGACCACCTTCAAATAATGGTCTTAACTCTTAATTGATGTATTTGTATTTCTACCGACAAACACTCTATTTTATTAGTATTAAAACTAGAAAATTTTTACTAGTAGTACTTTTAAAAAAAATTGTATGGATAAAATCAGTTAAAAAAACCAGTGAAAACCACCCAAAACATTTCTGTTCTAAATTTTATCAACTGACACCACCGTTATGAACAAAATAAAAAATTGGAGATCTAGACACTAAATTCGACAATCTAGTATTTATTGTTACTTTATTAATTTATCTATCCGACAAAGATAATTGTAGACTCTAGTGTACATTCTACTAACCCATGTTACTGACATTCTTGTCTACGTCAACAGTAATAAATTATGTACCTCCACTAGATTCGATTATTTTTATGCTATTTAATACCCTGCGTCCATCATTTAAAATAATTATTTTAGTAAATTAAGAAATTATTTAATTTTATAAAGAAGAGTAAATGAAATACTACTATGTGATACATTTTTAATACTAATTTTACAACCGATTATAAATATAAAAATTAGTAAAATGTGGGTATGCTATAGTAAAAATATAATAAAATAAATAATTTTTAAATTATGGATAATTCAATATAGCATAATGGAGTAGTAGCTCTTTAAATAATGGATAGAGAAAGAGTATATTTGGAAATAATTAAAAAATGATACTCCTTCATGTAAATTGTAAATAATCGATCTGCAATTTTGCACCCACTTCTTCCTGAAGCAGCTCAACACATAAGTTTCACCCGACAATTTACACCCGTCTCCCTCACAATCCGCCAGCTCATCACTCTCTCTTAACTTTATCTTCCCTACCACCATCACTTTCTCTCTCCACAATTTCCCTAGGGTTTTGATTTCGAACCGACTTCTCTGACTCAACCTCCAAATTCGTTAATCACAATGGCCGATCCAGGCGACTTGACTCACCCGCCGCCGCCGAGTTTCGACGATTTCCAGCGCCAGACCTCGCTGATGACTAGCTGCACTCTCCTCTGGAAGGAGCTCTCCGACCACTTCACCACCCTCGAGCAGGACCTAATTAAGAAATCCGACGCGCTCAAGGCCAAGGTGGAGGCCCTAAACCAGGAGACGCAGACCTCTCTCGAGGCGCTCGACTCTCGCGAGTCGTCAATCTCGAGATCGCTCTCGATCGCGTACGAGACGCTCGAGCAGGCCACCAAGATGTCGATCTTCTTCTCCGCCGACGAGGACAAGGCGGAGGTCGACGATTCTGACGGTTTGCTGCTGAAATTGAGGGGATTCTGCCGCAGGATGGCGGCGAAGGAGTTTTGGATCTTCGTCACGTCGCGGAAGAAGGAGCTCGAGCTGTTCCGATCGGAGCTGCCGAAAGCCCTCTCCAGCTGCGTCGATCCGCCGCGGTTCGTGCTCGAGGCGATCTCGGAGGTTTTTCCGGTGGCGAGCAGCGCTAGCAATGGCTACGATTTGGGGTGGGCTTGCGTGCTGCTGCTGGAGACGCTGATTCCGGTGATGGTGGATCCGGTGCTGGGGAAGGAGAGGATGCTGGTGACGCCGAGCATCAAGGGGAAGGCGGAGGAGATAGCGGAGGCGTGGAAGAGGAGCCTGGAGGAGAGGGGTGGAATTGAGAATGTGAAGACGCCAGATGTGCACACCTTTTTGCAGCATTTGGTGACATTCGGGATTGTGAAGGAGGCGGATGTGGATTTGTACAGGAAGCTCGTCGTCGCCTCTGCGTGGAGAAAGCAGATGCCGAAGCTCGCCGTTTCTCTCGGCCTTGGTGATAAGATGCCCGGTAAAAAAATTTCTTTCAATCATTTCTTGTTTAAAATTTTGTGCGTGGATTTAGTGAAATTAGTTTAGATGACTACTACTTGAGATGGAGGTGGGGATTTCTGTGAGTTTTTAGGGCTTTCTTTTTATCTTATGGTGTAATTTGTGGAAATGCAAGCCTGGGCTCTGCTTATTCTGGTATACTGGAAATGGGGGCAATCGTTGATTTGATAACCCGGCTTTGCTGGTGAATATATGTGTTGTGAATGGATTTTCTTATGTTACTTCATTTGGCAAGATTCTGTGGCTTAACTTTGAGGGAAATGGTGCCAGTTTCTGAGGATTTGAGTGTTTTGTAGTGAACATATTGTAGTCTGTAGGTATCGAAGTGATGGGATATGTATCACTACCATACTAGTCTTGCTCCAGTTTGGGATATCGTAGTCAGGAGCATATATCCCAAGAGACAATTGTCATAATGTTTTACTATCATCAGCCACAGACTGTGAGGCTCTCTTGTTCTATAATCTGATTATTAAGTACTATTAGGAGTATTCTGTTTCCATCTTGTTCCTGTATGGTTTATTGGTACGCAGGCGTTTGTAGCATAGATAGCAAGATATATTAAACATCTTCGAACTAGACTTGGAGAGATTAGATATTGAGTTCTGTTAGTAGCTTTCCTACTTTAGTTGTTTTCATCGGATCCACTGTCCCTTTGTTGTGATGTATCCTAGATCCTGCTGCCTAGAGGCTAGACTTGAGCATAAGGATCTTATTCATCAATTTTTCTGCTCTTGGTATACCTGGATTTGTATTTGCATCACATGTGTCATAGGGTTTCTTGATTTTTTTGAAAGTCTTGCCATCTGGTGTGGAAGTCATGAGAGGAATTTTTCCTACTTGCATCAGACAGTGGGCTCTATTTCTGTTCATTGGCTCATTACCAATGATCGATAATTACTTTACACATGCTGAATTTGCATTAGAAGTTAGTTCGAGTCCTGTTCACTTGTTTCATTTATCTTTGTTGATTATGCTTAGCAATAGATGCTTTGATCTTAGTATGACAAATGCCTATGGCTATGATATATCTGTAGTGTCTCAGTGCTTTGATGCCTTGTCTATAGATATGATTGAAGAATTGATTGGAAGGGGACAACAAGTTGACGCTGTTCACTTTACGTACGAAGTTGGTCTAGCTGACAAATTCCCCCCTGTCCCGCTGTTGAAGGCTTTTCTGAAAGATGCAAAAAAGACAGCCACATCCATCTTGGAGGACGCCAACAATTCAGGACGTGCATCAGTGAGTTTTTCTTTCGAGCCTAAATACTGATTTGTTGTTAACTTGGAAGTTCTGTGACTCCTTTTTGACGTTGTACTCGAACTGCTGCACTGGCAGAGTGAGACCGTCTTAAGTCTTTTACGAAATTTGCAATGTTCATTGACACGGTTCTCCTAAACAGCATATGGCAGCCAAGAAAGAGCAATCGGCCATTCGTGCTGTTCTCAAGTGCATCGAAGAATACAAACTCGAGGCTGAGTTCCCACCGCAAGACCTCAAGAAGCGCCTCGAGCAATTAGAGAAGGTCAAGATTGAGAAGAAGAAGCCAGCGAGCCCAGCAGCCAAGAGAACACGTGCCAGCACCGGAGGGCCCATGCCCCCAGCCAAGGCAGGCCGTTCGACCAATGCCTACGTGTCATCTTTTCCGTCTCCTCCCACGTACGTCAGGTCTCCTTCGTCACACACCCAGTATTCTCCAACTCCAACTGCAGTCCCGGCATACCCAGCAAGCTTCCCGTACGGAAGCAGAAGCCCCTCGTATGTATACTCCCCGGAGGCCCCCCCTCCGGCCATCGTGGGATCGTATCCTGTCTCTCCGGTGAGCTTCCCTGCCTACGGTGGATACAGCAATGGGATGGCACCTGCTTACCAGCAAGCTTACTACTGATCGACATGACTGGGGGGTGACTACTGATATGAAGATGACAACAATCCAAATCCAAATCCAAAAGAGAAGGTCAAGATTGAGAAGAAGAAGCCAGCGAGCCCAGCAGCCAAGAGAACACGTGCCAGCACCGGAGGGCCCATGCCCCCAGCCAAGGCAGGCCGTTCGACCAATGCCTACGTGTCATCTTTTCCGTCTCCTCCCACGTACGTCAGGTCTCCTTCGTCACACACCCAGTATTCTCCAACTCCAACTGCAGTCCCGGCATACCCAGCAAGCTTCCCGTACGGAAGCAGAAGCCCCTCGTATGTATACTCCCCGGAGGCCCCCCCTCCGGCCATCGTGGGATCGTATCCTGTCTCTCCGGTGAGCTTCCCTGCCTACGGTGGATACAGCAATGGGATGGCACCTGCTTACCAGCAAGCTTACTACTGATCGACATGACTGGGGGGTGACTACTGATATGAAGATGACAACAATCCAAATCCAAATCCAAATGTTTATTTTGCAAATGGTCTGTAATCACTAACCTTTAATGGTAGCTTTTTATGGTGTGTTAATCTTTTAATTACTGACCTTGACGAAGGGCAGACTGTATTCATCTTTCTGATTGTTGAAATAGGTGGTTGTGAAAAGTAATTAAGAAACCAACGGTAACCAGGAACTACTAATACTAGGAACCATGTTTCTCCTTGTTTAATGCAGCTTATTACATGCATTTAGATAACTTCTTGATTACTTAATCTTGCTATTCTGAGTAATACACATCTCTATTGTTGCAGCTTGCAATATCTCTATTAACATCAACAACTGAGCGTGGAAGTTCCATACTAGTACTATATTTTTTATTTGTAAATAAACCATCAAATAAATGGGTTAATTAATTTGTATTGAAAATCAAATTCTGATAACTAATTCAAATTATTTGACTACCCTCATACTTTTTATGGAGTACATTTTTTCATTTTATCCAATAACAATTTACACTAAAAATATTACTAATATTTCCAAACAAAGGGTTAAGTTTGTATAGTACTAGTATTCTAAACACTCTCGCCCAAATTAGCTTATTCACAACTTATCTTAAAACAAGGTTTATTCATATCTTCATTGTTAAACTTATGACAAAAGAAACATCTGCTGGTGGTGTCATTAGGAACTCAAACGGATAGTGGTTTTTGGGATATGCCCGACGCCTTGGGGAAAGCTGTGTGTTGACTGCCGAGTTATGGGCTATATACGATGGCTTAAAGCTTGCATGGAAACAGAAACTTCAAAATGTTGTTGTGGAATGTGACAATATCACCGTAGTGCTCATGGTTAACTCAAGGAGGAATGAAGGCTGCAACTATAGCATTGTTAGACACATTTGGGCTTTGATTGATAAAGAGTGGCATGTAGAGGTTAAACATGCCTATCGCGAAGCAAACCGGGTGGCAGACTTTATGGCTAACTGGGATTTGAAGATGCACAAGATCTTTCGACTGCTAAACGATCCTCCAGGAGACGTCGATCATCTACTTCAGCTAGATAAGATAGGTGAGCCTATCTCTAGAGCTTTAGCTCTCCTCTTACGACCAAAAAAAAAATTGTTAAGAGGTATTTTTTAAATAGATTATGTTTTGGGAATAATAAACGTTTTCCCAATAAAGAAATGGGATTTCCCGCTTGTTTGGTTGGGTTTATAAATAAACTGCACATTTTAGGGCTTTCATCCAAACCAGTCTCCGCAAATGCTTACTGGGCGCGAAAGCTTGCTCAGAGTCATCGGCAAACGACGCCGTTTTCTCCCCAATCGCCGATCCCTGCTCCACGCGGCCTCTCCCTCTCCGGTAAATACATTCGCAGCCGCATCTAATTTCATTAATTTTTCAAATTTTCAATTCAATCGTCGATCAATCTATCTATTTACCATGTGATATAAGGTGTACTCTCTGTGCTTTTTATCAATGCGTAAATATTGTTTTTTTTTTTTTTTTTTTTTTTTTGTGGAAACGGCAGAGTTCGAGCATATTGGAGAGAAATGAAAATGTCGAGACAGATTCACATGAGCAAAGACCCGACGGCGATGCTGCTGAATCGGTGAATTGCCCTGTCTGCGGGGCCGCACTTCCCGGCGCGGATAATGCCCTCATCAATTCTCATGTAGGTGAGGTGTAAGTGTAGGCTTATCGAAATCTTACGCTATATTTGTTTTCGTTTGAGCTATGATTTGAGTGATGTTGGTTTGATGGTTTCAGATGATTGCCTTGCTCCTAAAGGAAGTAAGCGGAAACTCAGTCAGGCCACCCTTTTTCAGTTGAACTTCTCAAGGTCCAAAGCTAAATTGCACTCTCCGCAGCTAGCCAATGAACTAGTTATTCCAAGCGTGCCTGATGAAACGACCACTGTAGATTCGATCCATGACTTGAATGGGTTGGGCTGGTCTGATGAGTATGCTAACAAGGGTTTGGAAAACGATTTGAATGCAAATCCTGAAGAAAAAATTATTTGCAAAGGCACCGCTAGTGATAAATTTGCCTCGCCATCGTTACCATGTGACATTGGTGAAGGGCGTAAAGATGGTGTGGATGAATTTTCAGATGATTATGACATATCTAAGGTTGTTATTCCAACTCTCATTGTTGGCCGTAGGTATGGAAGTAGAGAGTCAGTAGATCCTCAATCAAGGATATGCCTCGTTAGAGACCATGGGAATGTTAATGATCCAAATGCTATCAAGGTTTAATTTTGTTGAACTTTTGTATTATTTCCTATTTTACTTAATTTACCAATAAAAGAGTGTTATATATTGACCAGGTACTTTGTGTAGATTGTGGATCTGATAGCATTTTGGGATACATACCCCGAGAATTAGCCCAGTACTTGTCTACTCTAATAGAGAAGTTCCACTTTAACTTTGAGGTAAAACAGCTATATTGTGGTACAAACTTTACATACTGATATTTGTTTCTTGCTGGCAATTCTTATTTGTGTGAAACATTTAACCTCTGTATAATTGAAATTTCTGATAGCCTCTGAGGGTGTATCTTTTTTTATGTTTGGCAAAGATAAAACTTTTGTTCCTCTGAACAGCTTCATAGTTATGGCCTCTAGGCTCTATGACTGGGCCTGCACAAAGTTTTGTAAATATGTTGGTGCAGAAGAGTAGGCACATTTTATATATCTTATGTGGAAGTTCCAATTACATTAACAGAAGGCAAAAGACACATAGTTACAGAGATTGAGGATGTACTTAATTGACCTGTCTTGTTATAGAATAGCATATAAACCACTGATGTGAAGTTCCTTTTTAATAGCCTTGGAGAGATCCTTATTTCATCTCTTGCCCCATGCCCACGCCTCCATCAAAGATGAAACTCACCAATGTCGCCAATGAGATTGGAAAAGGCTCTTTTTATTTTCACTCTTTCTAGTGGTTCAAATGTCACAGAAAGATATAAAATCACTCAATTACCATCTTGGAGCTTATAGGGTACATGATAGTTGACAGAAAAGAAGCGGTAGAAACAGGAAAACTAACTGAAACAGAACAGAAAATAGAGAAGAACAGAGAACAAATGACTAGATTGAAGATAATAGAAAATACAAAAGATAATCCTCAAAAGATAATAGTAACGGTACTACCATCCTAAAACTAAACCCAAGACATTCTTCTCTTCTATTGAGCTATTACTAAAGAGAATGGAGGAAATGCAGAAAATAATATCTCTTGATTGTTGCTGGCTATTCTTTTGATTTAGATGAATATATGCAGGGCAGTATAACTTCTGTACCACAAGATCCTCGCACAGCTATTCCAATTCAGATTGTATGCTCAAATGTGGAATTATGCGACCAAAAATATTGCAATATGCAAGAATTTAAGACTATATGGAAACATGTTTTACGTGTCGCTGAACTTGCAAAATCAAATCCATCTGGAATTACCAGGTATCAGCGTAACCTGGAATTGCTTATACAAGAGGTGTTAAAGAGTAACCGACATCTCTTCACAGACAACGAGGTGTCTTTGTTAGGTACCTTACTAGTGACTTGTTTCTTTGATGAAATCTAGTAATTTCTCTACCTCTCTGGCACCTTTTCATGGGGTCTTGATTATTTTATTTTCTACAGAAGCATTTGACTCGCTTCCTGATGATAGTAAAAGACTCTTTCCTCGGCTGTATACACGCAAAGGTTTTATGCCAATCTCACAACTTTCTTTTAGTCAAGTGTATGCTTCTTGGTTGTCTGTTAGTGATGTCAGATTGCTTTAGTGGGTGTGATAGATGCTGTAATTAGTTTTACAGTTGATGAATGTTCACTTTCCTGCTGATATGTCCCTGTAATTGTTTTAACCTCCTCCCCATTGTTTCCTTGTCCATCTATCTCTTTCTAAATGGGAACTTATAGGTTTTTCATTTTATCATACTACTTGATAATCTGAGATATGTTTATCCCCTCAGGGCCCTGGTTTCGGATGTCTAGTATGTCATATGCTGAGATAGCTGACCACAATCAAGCAATTAAGGGGCTTGTAGGTAAAAATTGGTTTAGTAGATATTGCATTGTTTAAATGTTATTAACTGATCCAGTTATTTGATACCATTGTTCAAAAGGCTCATTATAATTGTTGTTCTCAATAGAAGCTGGGTATCTGTGCTCATTTTTGCCAAGGAATGAACTAGAAGAGGATGATATAGAGGAAGCTTTGAACATACTAAATGTTGATGAGCTGCGGGAGGCTCTGTTACTGGTTAACAAGGTTTGTGTTTTGTCATGTCTTTTGAGCGGCATTAGTGTTTGCAATGTGTAGCCGCATTGAGACGGAGATGTTAACTAATCTTCTTTTCATCCACCAATGCTGATGTTTCACCTAAATCCTATTATCACATTTCAGTCTTTTTGTATCTAAATTTCAGATAGACATGAAAATAAAAGCCTATGGTTTGCTTCTGTAATGGATGCACTATCTTTGAGTTTCAACTTTCAATTATAGCATGGAGTGAGTTCTAGTGGTTTGAGCTAATTCTTTTACTATTAACTCTGGTTTTCTTACTCCTGGTGGAAATGTTAAATTTATGACAGTATGTGCCTTTACTTGAGGCAGTGATTTGTGGGTGACTCGAAGATTAACAAAAACATTTATAATTGTGCCTATTATTTTGAGCATCCATCCACTAATTGCATTTTTCTGAATCTTCATAGTTATTTTTGTTTCTATACCATTTTCTGCATTTAGACTGAACTTTGCATGCCTAATGCTGACACAGATTAGGAATGGGTGTATTCATGTCATTGTAGGTTGTCTTGCTCTATGTTTGGATGACATCTCATCTGCAGTTTGTTAAAAATATGACATCATATGGCTTACTTTCCAGAAATCTTCCAGTTCATTAGTGCAATACATGAGGATCATAACAGATGGTTCATTCTAGATGTATTTGAACCGTAGCTTATGCTCCGAAATTGATTTGGCTTCTGATGACTACGCAAAAAAAGAACTTTGTGTGGACAGATACGGGTCGTACATCTCATAATTAGGTCCAGCTACCTTATCTAGTTTATCAAGAAAAAAATTGCGAGCTTCAAAAAACATTTTGAGTGTAAATCCATATGAACATTCAAATGTTTCCTTAATCTATTTCGGAAATGTGTTCATCTGGGTAAAAGTTTCACCTCTTTTTTATTTTCATTTCGTGTTCTAATACAAAGTTATTCCCTTGTTAATCAGAACTCTGTATTTTGGATGGTGGTGGTACCATTAGTTTGATTCATTTGATTTTTCTTAGTTTGTTTCACAAAAGGATATTGCATCCTTTTGTTGATTGCTTGGAAAGTAGCATTTTTCTCTGAAGTCTAGACCCTTACATGACTAATGAAAGATCTTCCCACATGATTTATACATGATGGATAACACTCTGGTGATTAATGTGTCACTTGAACTTTTTCTTAATTAGAGAGTTATAGTTTTTCTTTAGTCGGCAGATGCATATGCTGATGTTTCCTGTTAATTGCTGATTTTCTTTGTTTCAACTGAAACTCAGAAATGCATTCATGGTACAAGGAAGCAAGACTTCATTAAGTTGCTGCTATCATCAAACACAGGTGGTCCTTGGTAAGGTAACTTTGATCTACATCATGAGTCTGTCAAATTTGACTACATCTCTCACATGATTCTGCAATTTCTCGTTCAGTTTTGACCTCCGAGGTTTTGTTCTAGCTAAAACTGGTTCCTGTGTAAAAGTATCTCCACTTGCCGAACTTCTAGTATGGCGAGCTGAGGTGATTATCTTCACGTCACTTCAAGTTGTTAGTTAGTCTAAGAGGCTCTTGAATGGGGTACATTTTAATCTAATTTTGTTCCCCTTGCAGAGGCTTTTCTTCCTCAACGGAGAGCAGGATCTGTCAGCCTTTTTGCTAGTGGACTTGGGTATTGTAAAATATCCTTCTTATAGATGTATAATCTCAGAGCCGATTTTTCCAAATAGGAGCGATGTGCTATCTTATGAAGAGGTATGCTTAATTAATGTCTCAGACCCCCAGCTGCTTGCATCAGAACACCATTCCTTTTATTGAGGACTGCCTTATAATTATAGGCAATTGAAATTTCACAAATTATGGTGGAGTCTCTTGACGAGAACGACATGGAGTTGGTCTTAAGATGCACAGACATATCTGTTTCGCGCATGTCAACTTGTTCAACTGGTGGATCAAAGGACTCCTTTTTATCTCATTTCTCAGCCTCATGGGTGTACTCGAAGGTGGTCTTATTGGGTGTGTCCTTTCTTGAACGCGAGAAGAGGTAATGGTGTATAAATTTACACTCTCTTATGCCTGCCTGCTCGTTTGCATATCTTTTCACTGAAGCTCTAAACTGAAAATTAAATTGGCATCTATTAATACAAAGCTAATCAAATTAAATGGTGCTTTTGGGGAATCTTGCTTGTAATATGGCTTTTGAAGTTGCATCGTGCTTTGACAGGTACACTGAGGCCATTGATTTACTCAGGCAACTACTAAATACATTCACTTCAGATAGAAGAAGGGGATATTGGACATTGCGGCTCTCTGTTGATTTGGAACATCTTGGGCGTGTAGATGACAGCTTGCAAATAGCTGAGGGTGGTTTACTTGATCCATGGGTTCGTGCTGGTTCACGAGTAGCGCTGCAAAGGAGAGTGCTGCGGTTGGGTAAACCGCCCAGACGCTGGAAAATACCCAGTTATTCTAATTCAGTCAACCGGAAGATTGTTCAGGCACAAGTCTAAACATATACTTCTGTTCTTACCATGATAATAGTTCAATCCATCCCATTAATTTGGCTGCCTTTGGTCTAACAACAATCAGGTTCTTGTTCAAGGAAGACCGTTGAATGGTAAAATAGGAGCGAAGAGCATCTTCTACGGTGAGGATGGAGAACGATGTGGAGTAGAAAAGCTTGCACTACAGTATTATGCCGGGGAAGGAGGTGGTTGGCAAGGCGTTCACTCAGAGAGTGGCATTTGGCTTACGATTTTCGGGATCTTGATGTGGGATGTCGTTTTTGCTGATGTACCAAATGTTTTCCGCACCAAATTTCAGACTGCACCATTGGATCTCGGGACAGATAGCTTCTATGAGACCAGAAAGAGCCTCATAGAAGCTCAGTTGGAGAAAATCCGAGATGGCATGGCAGAGGAGATGCTCATCACGACGTGGGAGTTGCATGTTGGAACTGCCTGTCGAGGGGTGAACTGGGAGAAGCACTCGCTGGCTGATCTTCGAGTTGCTGCAAAATGCATCGGAGGTGCGTGCCTTGCATCCATCTGCAGACATCTGGCTCAGGGTTACCGGAGCTGGTCCAGTGGCATGCCTGACTTACTTCTGTGGCGTCTCCACGACTGCTACAGAGGCGAAGCAAAGCTTGTGGAGGTGAAGGGCCCCAGGGACCGACTCTCGGAACAGCAGCGCGCGTGGTTGCTTGTCCTCATGGACTGCGGCTTCCATGTCGAGGTTTGCAAGGTGACTCCAAATCCGGTAGCAACATAAATAGCTAAGGCATGGCTATAGATACATTATTTATTTGTATATACAGATACAAAAACACTCTTTTCTTTTTTCCACTCGATTTGTGTTGTATAATGGTGCAATTCACTCTTAAAATAAGTTAAATTATGAGTTTGATAATTTAATTATGTATTGATCTAGAAAAGGACTTACAAAATGTATTTAATACTAATATTTTAATATTCGTAAAAACAAAATTGAATCTAATTATGCTTGATTGGGTCTGACCATACCAACGAGGGGATGGTCACAGAAGCAAACGATGCCGTTTTGCCCAAACTAATTCTGTCACCGATCACCTCCACCGGAGGACTTATTGTATCAATTACAGACGCGGTGCGCTCCTTCCTCACCATATCTTCCACCGATTCACGCCTATCGGAGGATCTCAGGCATCTTTCTTCCTCGCTTAGCCTCCAGTCGACTGCATCATACCAATCCCTGAGAACGATCTGGTTCGGATCCGAATCTGGCTCCAGAGCCGATCTATCCTCTCTCCTGGCCGGCTCTACTTTCGTCTTCACCAGCCCTGAAGGTAGTTTCAATGTGTTTTCATGGTAATGTATTTTGTTTTAATTTTGAGTTTTGGTGGTATGGTTGATAGAGCGAGGAGCTGAAGGCGAGATTGAGAAATCTGGAGGAAGCAGCTGAGAGGAAGGCGTACCATGAATTGGTGAAGGATATCACTCCGAGGAAGCCTGTGAATGAACCTTTCTCATCTTACGAGGATCAATTAGGCTTCGGTAATCCTGTTGTTTCTTCGCTTTTCATTTTTTTCAATTCAAATCTAAACTGCTGAGCTAGGCAACATGGTATTGATGATGATGATGATGATGATGATAGCTCCATTGAAGGATTTAGGATGTCTTAATTTTCAATCACGGAAATGCGATTTACCGGAAAAGTAGCATAGAATTCTTATGCTTCAACTATGAGATTTTCATATTCGCCATTTGATTCCTCGATGTTTAGTGAAGAAAGTGAAACAGTTGGCCTGATCAGTCTTTCCAGATTTTGAAGCTGTGATTATTGTAATTATCCGTAGTTTTGCCTATTCTTCTGCATTTCTCTCCTTGCCTCTAATGATTCGAGATCATTTCTTGGATTCACTGTGGATTTTGATGATGTGATATTGTTGACAACCTTCCAGGATTACACGTTGTGGTTACGATGTTTACTGGAGTTTTGCAGCATTCCGAGCCCTGTTTGGCCAAAGTTCTGCCATGGTAAGTTTCGTTCTTTATTGCTTGTTGAAATCAAAGAAAAACGAGTGGAATCTAGTTTAGGCGTGTTCTATGATCATATGCATACTTTCTTGATGGAAATTGATGTTGCGGTTCTTTACTGTTTAGAGTGTCCTTGGTCTGGCCGGGGCCATGCTAGTGGAAACACTTGTATTTATACTCAGATATTCGGACCTAGGTAGTGAATCATCCTCATCTTCTACTTCTCGTCCCTCCAATTTGACATGCAAGCTTGTTGGTACTACATAAGTAAGCTCCTACTTCAGCTCCTACATAAGTAAGCTTGCATATCGTATATTGGTACTATATTTACAAATCACAACATTAGAAATTTGACATTTCTAGTAAAATTTCATTATACTAAACAAAAAATAAGCTAAACAAAATAGGCTCAAAAAAAAGGAAAGGGGAAAAATAAGGTCGAAATGAATGGATTATCCAAAGAAATCCTGCACACCTTTTCCGGCAAAAACGGTATCAGAAATCTCGGCCAAAACGGCATTGACAGTGAGCAAAACGAGACTGGATCCGGCGATGACCCCCAGCACCACTCCCGTCGTCCCCAACACTTTGCCGAAAGCAGGCCACTCGATTTCCCTAATTTCCTCAATCACTCCGCTCACGAATCCGCTCTCCTTCTCCTTCTCCTTCTCCTGCTCTCTCTCCTTCATCGCCTGCTGTATCTCCTTCCCCAATTCCGTCATTTCCTTCCTCTCCTCCGCCGATTCGGCAGCGGCGGCGTTCTCGTCATCGGCTGAGGCTTTGGGGACGCTGGTGAACTGGCGGCGCCGATTGGATGCGAATTGAGGGAATTTAGGGGCGTGTTTGAGGAGGATTGTTGTGGATTTCGGTGGAGCAGTGGTGATTGGAGAGGCGGAGGGGAACAAGGGTCGGATTTGGGCGATTGGAATTGCCATTGCTTGGCTGTGAGGAAAGTGGGGTGATTTTTGTAATTTTGTGATTTTGTATATATTATTAAGTTTTTGTGATTTTGTGATTTTATATTATTATTATTAAGTTTTTCTTATTTTGAAAAATGAGCAACGTTTAGCATAGAATGTTTAATTAGTGCTTAAAATGTATAGAATGGATCCATTTTGAGAGTTATATCTTTCTATATTATGCATACTGATCGTTTAGTCACACAAGGTTTCGATCATATGATAATTGCTCTAGACAAAGATTTAAATCAACTCTTTTTTCATCTTCACCTGGATTATGTGGATTCAAAACAGGAAAATTAATATTCATAATTTTTTGCTTAGAGCATCCACGATAAGCACGGACTAGCCATAGGCTCGCAATAGACTAGCTAAAAATTTCTCTTGCCACATCATCAAGGACTTCTCACAGCCCAGCAATAGGCTTAGCCAAACAAATAAATTAACAAATATGATTTATTCATTTTAATTGTTGGTGTTTATCAAATAGGAGTATTAAAAAAATGAAGTGCAAAAGTTGTAAATATAGAGTACAAATAAATAAAAAAAAATTCAGTTAGCCTATCGCTCTCCACGCAATAGGCGGTCAGCGATAGGCTAGTGATCGGCTAACACCTATTGTCCGCAGATGACTGCTTGTCCGTCCTCCAGACGTCCGTCGCGTTAGCCTAACGCAATAGCGGACGTCCACCACATCCTTCCCACCAGCCTATGGCTAGTCCGTGCTGACGTCCTTTATTGTGGATGCTCTTAGACTATCTCCATCCGTGACCCTCACTCAATTCAACCCCCATCAACTTTTTTATTTCCATCAGTGACCCCAACTCAACCCAACCCAATTAAATATTTTCTTTTTCATATATTTTATATTAATATTTTGATTTATAATTAATTTTTCACAAGAGGGACTCACATGAATGTTTGGAAGAATAATTCACATGAGTTTTGAAATGATATATAAAGACAAATAAATAGTAATTAAATAAATTAAATTAATAACTAAAAGTAATAAAAATACATAAATTCACAATGTTCAAAATATTCAAAATGTGATTATCCAAAATATTTATATTTCATATTTATAGTATATAATTCTAAAACACGTACATAAATAAAGTAGTGACTAATCAATAACTAATAGTAAATAAAAAAAGTGGAAATAATAATACATTGAGCCAATAGAAAATGGACATGTGTCCTTTGCCCTCCACTTTATGTTGGGCCGGCTGACGAGAGCCCAAATTGAAGGTTAGGTTGGGTTATTTAATTTTTGCTTTATTTTTATTTCATTCTATTTTATCTTATGTGTTTGCCTCTCATCTCAAAGTCACCGATGAGGATGGTGCTAGAGGTCACAATTTGGTGGGGTCATGTAAATCTGCCACTTTACACGACCATAACCCGTAGCTGATATCTTAGGTTAAAAACTCGAGTAGACCCTCTTCTTCTTTTCGGCCTTGTCCTTCTTCTCTCTCTTTTATTTTTAATATTATATTGTATATTAAAATTTGAAGTCTCGCCATTGTAATCATTTTGTGAGGACTGTTAGTGTATTTTATACCAAACGAAATTGAAAATTTTGCTATAACGATCCAACTAGCTCTTATCATATTAGGCCCTTCATTTTGATGCATTAAATATGCTAACGTTTCACCTAAATAATCGACCCATTTGGAGGCCATGTGATAATCTTTTCTTATTTTATCATTGCTTCATTGGAAAAAACATCATTTACTTTATTCAACATGTATTGTGTGCTGCCGCGGCTTCAATTCCACTCTTATTAAGTCAAATCTTAACTAACGACAGTGAACTCAATTTTCTATTACCATTCAACTTGTGAAGAATTATTATAGATGCAATAGAAATTAATAGTATAATGCAGAGTGATACAATAAAATATTGGATTTGGTTGTTACCATGATTGAAGTTTTTATTTAATTTTCACAATTGATTAACAATAATTTATTTTTCATATTTAATGGATAGTAATAAGTGTTCCAATAATATCATACTCCTCCATCTATGAAATTCGACATGTTTCAATTGGTTAATAATATGTAAATCCATAGAATAGACCCAAATGGCCAAATCCATCTCAAAGCCCAATAAGACTTTGTGACAGATTTTATAAACGACAATTATCCATCAATGAAGAAAGAAAAGAAATGACACTCTATTTTCAGAATATTGATAAGAAAGAAAAAAATATTACAAAAACATTGCGATTTTTTATGTGTTTAGAAAATGACTTTATTTAGTGATTTCTTTTGAAATTTTATTGAAACGAGCTTGAATTCACTTAATTCTTCATATTATGTCAATGTACAGTTTTTTGTTTTATCAGCTGAAAATTCTCAATTAAAAATAGGTGCAATTTCTAGGGGTGGGAATTCGGTCGGTTCGGTTCCGACGGAACCGATTAGTCGGTTAACCGACTCCCATTTTTTCCAAAATCCAGAACCGAAACCGAACCCTTCGTCAGTTCGGTCTTCGGTTCCAACGAAGAAACCGAACTCAATTACAATAATACATTAAGTAATAAGTCATGAAATCAAAATGACAAAAACCATGATTCAATTCCATCATCAAAAACCAAAATTCCAACAAAGTTTACAAAACTAAGTCCAAAACCAATATAAACCAACGTCATTCATCAAACTAATTTTTACTTTTCTAAAACAATGATAATAAAACTAAAATAAATATATAAAAATTAAATATTTAGAAAATAAAGTTTATTCGATTTTAACCTTTCGGTTCTCGGTTAGAACCAGAATTGAGATTAGCTTAAACTTAATAACCGGAACCGAACCTTAACCTTATTTTTCCGATTCGATTAACCGAAAATCGAAAAAATAAGATTCAATTCTCGATTAACCAAGAACCGAGAACCATTTCCCAAGAGCTAGCAATTTCTATTGTCAACTAACTTGTACGCTATCATGTTCATAAATTAGATACGCAGTAATTTTTTTGTAGTTGACCTTTGAAATTACTTTAAACCCCTCGCCCACTTATTAAAAAACACCACGATTATCAAACTTTGACTAGTAAAATATGGGCCCAAATGTTACACTTTGAATTAACGTCACATCTAGAAGATAATGACTAATTATTTAAAATTTAGAGATAATATTCCTGCTAATTCCGATTATAGAAAATGAATTGACAAATATGAATCATGCATGAAAGTTGTCTTTATTAAAAAACAAAAGTTTCAAATTCACCTCATCTTTGGAAATTCTGCCTCCTATATTTGAACAAGATTAGATGACTACTTTATCTCCACATTAAAATTAACACCCCCCTCTTTTGCCAAAACCAATTATTTGATTTTTATTCAAAAAAGAGAAAACATATTATTTCCCTTTATATTGGATCAAAAATGGTCATGATATGTGAGCAATGTTCCCTTTGCAACTATGATAAAATTGATCATAGTTGACGGAACGCTTCCCTTCTAATTAATAAATCGGAGTTCAATTCAGCTAGTTCAATATTAATTTAATACGATTTCTAAATGACATCGAATGACGTCTTTTTAAATATTATAATTTACAGATTGGGGGCAGTCATATCATTTAAAGCCGACTTTGAAGAAAATTAGGCCCTTCTGAAGGTACGAGGGTAGCCGCCCCCTCCCTAAAATAACTGGCCACGTGGACAATTTGATGGAAAATGAGTGCGATTCAGTGTATTTGAAAGTAATTCTAGCGTGGGCCGTGGCGTGGAAGAAATTATGGACCAAAATGAATTCCACTTCCAAATAGTAAAAGTATTATAAATCTATGGATTATTAGAATTAATGGTGATTTAGTGTGTGATATATTGGCATTGGCGTGTGATCAAAAGTAAAAAACTATTATCAAGTAATGGAGTCTCGTTCAACCTTAATTATGGTCAATGGATCGTTCATTTGTTACAAAAAAAAGTCAAAAACTATGGGAAGAATTTGAATCCAACCGACAGATTTGATGACATATTTGGAAATAGCCGTCATGCCAACATGCATCACTATTTATGTAGTTGCTATTTTCGACCAATTTTAACTCTTTCAAAAGAAATGCATCTTTTTTACTAGTAATTTGGTCCTCTTTTCTATATGACATGTTTGGTTATATGTTGCAAGGACGTGTTACATAATAGTCATACACTGATGTGTATTAGTACATGAAATAAAATGGAATTAAATATTATACCATAGATGATAGAAATTTGATTATGATTTATAAAATTACCTCCTACATTCTGATATGTATGCTCCGTCTCATTATAATTAACTATACTATAAGATCAGTATTTTTATAAACAGTGGAGGGTATTAAAAATATTACTATACTATATATATATTACTAATATACACCATTTGATATACTACGACTAGTGTGTAGTAGTACTGTAGTATAATACATATACCTTTAGTTAAGACATTTTTAACCTTTTCTTTCACTTTCTATTAATCATCTCAACATTTTCTTCCTCTTATTATAAACATTTAATTTCTTGTTATCATTGAGTAAAAAGATTTTTGCATCACATTATATGCTGGATTACCATTCGAAGACGCAATATCGACTTTCGTAATAATCTTTTTTGAGGATTCAGATAATATTCCAATAAAAGTAGGGTGCCAAACCCCATCTCACGAAAATAGTAGTAGTATAAAATAAAATAACAATACTACTAAATATTTAATTAATTTATGTATGGGGCGAAAATGATATATATTGGTTAGACTTTAGTATTTTCTATAATGGGGTGGGGGATGGTTGTTGGTGGGGTGCATACATTCCTAATATGTACCCCTATCTATAATTTGACCCCTCCATGAGTCATATTCCCACATCAAACAATGGGTCACCATGTGCATCACATTCTCCAATTCCCTTTCCACGCTTTTATATTTACGCATATATATAAGAATACAAAATAAAATAATTATTAGAATAAAAATTAGGAATCATTTTTGGCCCTTAGATCATGAAAATCTAACATGGATTCATCACTTTGTTGCATAAATTCTTGCACATATGTCCGAATTCTATAAGCGAAAAAATTTAGGTTTTTAAATTCACCATGACTACAATTAATTTATACGTTCAATGCAAGTGTTCTTACATTGTTACAATAACAAAAATCTCTTTTTTAACATGAGAGTGGGAATATATTTTTAGTTATTCGATCAATAAGATCTATCTTGGATTCATCTTGTTGCCTGGAACAAGATGTGTGTGTGCCATATTATGATTCGATCTCATGTGAGGCGAAATATTCATTTAATTTGATTTTTTTAGTGCAGTTAATATGAATGTAATGACTTTATACGTTCAATGTCATGTCTCAATTCTAACTATAAATAGTACTAATATTTCCTCTGTCCGGCAAGAAAAGCTTTATTTTATGAAATTGGTAAGACAGTCAATAAAATATATTATTCTATTAAGTCATAGTATTTACAACGAAATAAACTACGTTTAAATAAAATTAAAAAAAAAAATTTGTCAATGGAACTTTCGTGTGAGACCATCTTGATTTGAGATGGGTTATATTAACAGACCGTCGAAACTATTTCAGAACTAGCATTTTATGACATATTTGTAGTTATAAATACTGTATTATTGTGGAACGTGTCAAAGTACCAATTTAAATTTATTCGTTGAAGTATTTTTTATATATATTATAAATACGAGTATCTCACTTTGAGAATAATCACATTCAAACTCATATTCAGATAATTCAGTAGCATAAATATTTATAATCATAGAAACCAATAAAGTTACAAATATACCATGCCAATATAAATTCGAATCCGATCTCACGAGTGTCATAATGAAACAACCCCCTTTATGCAAATATTATACCCCATATATCACAAATATGATGTTGTATGTGACATTTTATTCGTAAATGCATGAATGTGATCACTCAAATACATTCAATGTAGGTAGCTACGTGAGCACCTAATATTACAAAGTTTGAAATTATGATTTGATCACATTAATATTATTCGGTGCAAAAATAAAATCTTCTTTTTGGCTGGTAAATGGCAGACATTTATAATATGACTATATAATTAACTACATATCAAAAGAAAATTGCACCCCTTTAGTGATGCTCAATGATTGACATGAATATTGTTCGATTAAGTGATGGATACTTAACTTTCTCTTTGTAATAGTAAAAATTAGTTTTAAACAATTTTGGGCAGATTTAATTATAAGCAATCTCGAGTCAATTTGAATTTAAGTTATCGAACGTGTAATGTTTACTGAATTGCACAAATAATTGATTTTTCTATACAAAGTGTGTGAATTATTGATTGATTCAAGTTGAATAAAGGGGTGTGAAATAATGATTCCGGAATTTATAAAATAATAGTAGTACTATATTTAACTATTTTGGAATAATTTCATGATATATCAATTCAAAGCTCGAAATGTTCCCTTGATCACTTGATAGAAATTTATGAATATAAGACCTACATTATATATGCCCATTATTTTCAGACCAGAAAAATAATGACACGTAAAAATCAATGCGAAATAGAAAATGACAGAAAAAATAGAAAATGACAGAGATCGATTGATGCACTAAATGCAATGAACTAAGTTGGAAAGAAACAAAAAATTAAACTCCTTAGCCGTAACGCTTGTAATGATGCATTGCCACGATATATTTTATATTATAATAGTATATGATTTCGAAGTGATATTATAATTTTATTTTCTTATGCATATACGTCTATAGCCTAGAAGAATTTGGCCCCAAAAGTTATTTTTTGGACCCCTCACGGTCGATATCGACACATATTTATTTACATACTTATATGTGTAAAATATCACTCTTATAAATGTCTAAAATTGACGAAGTTTGAAAAAAAAGTGATAGTGACAAAAATAGCTCAATTTTTTGAAAGAGGGAGGGTTTTTATTTAAATTAGGCATGCCAACTCGTTTTGGGAGTTGGGACTATATTGATATTCTAATTTTAATATATAGTAGGTACAGTTGAAATTAATTTAAGTAAGAAGAAGTCATAGCACCATTAGATTTTCACATAATTTTTTAGTATTATTTTTTGATTGGTGTATTGATCGTATTATTGATTCGGTAAAATCTGCCAAAACTATATAATAAATATCATTTAATATTTTTTAATGATCTTGTTGCATACTGTTTATCATAAAAATTATTCGTATCTTTATTTATAAAGTAGCTACATTTCCACGCATTCATACAAATATAAGGAAATAAATCATTAAATGGTTGCCGGCCAGATATTTTGTCCACATGTATTTCAATTATACCAATGCTTTTATAAACCAAATATTAAAATATTGCTCCCGTTATGAATAAACCAAAAAAGAAAATCAACTACGTTTTCAGTATCGTAACACCACTGATCTCAAAAATAAAATAAAATTGTGTACTAGATAAATTTGGAAAAAAGATTAACAAAATAATTTAAAAGAATATTGGAAGATCGATCGACACTAATGTTTTTATTACGAAACTATTTATTAATTAGTCTTCACTCTTCAGGTTGAAAATAAATAAAGATAGCATTTGATTAATAGCCATGCGTTAATCTTGTGTTATGACATTTTCGGTAACATTTGACATTTGACTTTCTCTATAGATTTTCATTACTTCTTTGACGCTGATATTAATTTATTTATTCGTGTGTGTTTTTTCTTACTTTCTTCAAAATTGAGTGGATCTCAGATCTTAATAAAGGAAATATAAAAAACCTATTTTCAACTTGAATATTTACAATTATTAATGTCGTTACGCATGTGCATTTTATAAACATAATTATCCAGATAATTGTCAGATGCAATATAATATAACCAACACTCCTAATTTTAGCAAGGGTACTACACTTGCAATATAGCAATAATTTAAATCTTGCTATATTCTTTGCTTAGTTTATGAAAGAAAAACAGGTAAGAAATTTTAATGCATGAACCGAATTATCCACTGGTAACTTGTAAGAGCCTACACAATAAAAAAAAAAAAAACATTTGGAATTAAATGAATATAGATTCTAAACAATATAGGCATATAGCATTTGCATTGGATGCCCAGTTAAATTCTGTTAAAATTGTTCATGGTGATTTTATGTGAAATATACATTAAATTCTGTTAAAATTCATGTATGGCCATTTTAATTTTAGGATACACAAGCATTTCAAATAGTATGTTAATTTCTATAGAGAAAAAATATCCCTCTTTTCATTATGCCATACTCGGTACTCCTTCTGCCTTAGAGTAATTTAGTCATATTTATTTTTGGACCGTCTAAGATGGTTCAATCGTTTTATTTTTTTTATAAAAACTTTATTCTTTTCTTATGCTATACTCTTTTATTCTTCTTATTCTATTTTCTTTTCTATTTAATTTTTTTCTCTTAGCATGTAAACATTCATTTTTTAACCTCCATGACAAGGCAAAATAAAATATCACAACTAAGGTGGAATGGAAAAAGTACTTGGTCTATGTACAACAACCCCAATCGCGTTATTTTGCTAGGCAATATACTTTTATTTTGTTCAAATAAAACGTTTTTCCTATTTGAACGTTTTTCCTTTTGGGTGATCTTGTTAAAACTTAAATGTTTCATAAAATAGAAACAACATAATCTCTACATTTTCTTCTCTCTTCATTGATTCACAAAAGACCTTTGCATAAAATAACGTGCCGATAAGCAAATGTCTCATATTTAATGGGACGGAGGGAGTTCTACTTTATTTGTTTGCAAATATGTGTCCTATTTTTCTTTTTTCGGTTCGTTCACTATTAATGTTACATGTTTTTATTCTTGCAATTATGCTAATCCGGAACCAATTACACCGTCTTTGCTAGCATGTTACATGGTTTTTATTTATTTTATGAGTTGAGTTGAAAGAGAATAAAGTAAAAGAGAAAGTGAAGTTTCCATTATCTTCAAATTTGCACATGCTGTCCGTAGGTGATAATATATCATTTACAGTGAAGCATTCAAACAAAAATTATCACTTAAAATAAAGCGATAAGAGTATATTAGTAGGTGAATTAGTGAATACTTCATTCTATTAATTAATTTTACGCATTCCATTTTACAGTTAATATACAAAAGCAAGATGTATTAACTTTTACTTCTCTATGTTTCAAATTCTAGTTAACTCTAAGTGGAGTCAGTATTTTAAAAAAACATCTCAAATTTCGATTTTGATATGTTTATATTAGTACTACTATTTTCACTATATGTTCATTAGTATTATATATTCGCCTAAGTAATTTAAAGCATATTTTATTACTCTCTTCGTCCGGAGTCTCGGTTGAGTTCGGCACGAATTTTAAGAAATGTAAAGAAAAGTAAGTAAAGAAAAATAGTGTAATATGAGTCCTACTTTTTTTATATTAGTTTTATAATAAAATGTGAGTGAAAAAAGGTTATGGAATATGAGGCCTAATACCATTTATAGAATATTTCAATCGAAACTTTTAGAATGAGACACCCAGAAATGATAGACCAGGATTCCTAAAATGGGACGGAAGGAGTATATAATTAATTTAGGACAAGTATATATATAGTTTTACCTTTGTTAAAATCTCTCCCGATGATTTAATAAAGGGATATAGTATCAAATAGACTAGACTGATAGCGGAAGATTTTTATTTTTGTTGCTATATTTAATTGTTTGATAATAATTTCCAATTTGAAAATCAAAAGTGCGTCCAAGTTCGCTTCATGTAACCCCCGCAGGCCCCACCTACGCCCTCAGATTTCCCCTCTCCTCCTCCTTTCTCTCTCTACACTTCTCTCCTCTCTCTCTCTCTCTCTTCATTTTTTTCACCTGCCATTTTTGCACTAGCAGCGGAACACCGCCGCTCCCGAATCTCTCTCTAAATTCTCTCTCACTCCGCGGACTCCTGTCTCAACACTCTCTCTCTCTCTCCACGAACCTTCTATTTTTATAATTTGCACGGATTGTGTTGGATTGGAGATGCAAAGAGATTGAAGAAGCCAGATTGAAGTTAACGGATCTCTGCCAGTCGCGATTAGATTATCTCCCGCTGTTGCAGACGCGGGGAATGCATATTCACCAGCTCCGGAGGTACTACTGTTTGTAGTTGTGAAGATTTTGATGGACTCGCGCTTTTGAATCTCCGTGGTTGAGTTCCGTGAGGGGATTTCTCTGTTTGTATGGTTTACCGAAGACGTCGAGGTGTTTGGATTTGGAGGAGCGGTTTGGATTTTTGCATTGGTCGATAATATCAATGCAGTTTTAGATACGCAGATTGAGGAACCCAAATTTGCTGCATGAAACGGAGGGATAAGATCTGAAGGCTAGAGGTTCTGCATTTTATCAGGTATTCTCTTTTCCCGGCGGATTTCAAATTGTTTTCTAGGGTTTCCTGAAAACGTTTTGTTTTTTATTTTGTCGTGTTTTTTTGGGGTTGATCGGTTTTTCATTAGTTAATTGTGGCGGTTGGTTAATTTATGTATTCCTGAATAGTGTGAAAAATGAATTTATCCATGTGATTAGTTCTATTTTCGTGTATAGAGGAATGTATAGTTTGGCCTCTTTGTGAATTTTTGGCCGGTTGGTGGGTCAGATCCTTTTGGTTTTGAGAATATTGATTTAATTTAACAAGTACATCGTATGTTTGGAGATTGGAGATGGTGTTTGGGTGTTGTTGCATTTATTTTGATGAGACACATTTATTTTTATTGATATTTTGTTTTTTTTTTCTGATTCCATTCATTTCTTTTTCTTCTTCTTAACATCGATTAATCAGAAAAAAGGAAGACCTGGTTGTACTGCGTGTTGTGGCATTGAATAAGATAAGCAGCCTAGCCGGAAGAAATGGTTTGAAGATTTGATTGATTGGATGTAATGTCGAAGGCATTAGCATCATTGCTGTTAATTCTATCATTGTTTCTTTCCATATCGGCTGCTGATAATCGCTGTAATTGTGATGATGAGGGATTTTGGAGCGTTGAAACTATCATGGAGTGCCAAAGAGTTAGTGATTTTTTGATTGCAGTGGCCTACTTCTCCATCCCTATTGAGCTGCTTTACTTTGTTAGCTGTTCCAATATACCATTTAAATGGGTTCTTTTTCAGTTCATTTCGTTCATTGTCCTCTGTGGAATGACTCATTTGCTAAATGGCTGGACCTACGGACCTCATACGTTTCAGCTGATGCTTGCTCTCACAATCTTCAAGTTCCTCACAGCATTAGTTTCTTTTGCCACTGCTATAACCCTTATTACGCTCATCCCTTTGCTGCTCAAAATCAAGGTGAGAGAGATTATGCTGAGGAAGAAGACTTGGGATCTTGATCGAGAGGTTGGAATTATAAAGAAGCAGGAAGAAGCTGGATGGCATGTTCGGATGCTGACACAAGAAATTCGTAAGTCACTGGATAGGCATACTATACTAGATACTACACTGGTTGAGCTATCAAAAGCATTAGAATTGCAGAACTGTGCTATTTGGATGCCAAATACGGGTAAAACGGAAATGAACTTGACTCATGAATTGAAAGGAAGGAATTTTGCCAATAATTTCACCTCATCCATCCCAACCAGTGACCCTGATGTAAGAGAGGTTAAGGGAAGTGACGGAGTTAAGATACTTGACCCCGAGTCAGCCCTTGCTATGGCAAGCAGTGGAGGATCTGGCGAGTCAGGAGCTGTGGCTGCAATCAGGATGCCAATGCTGAGAGTTTCCAATTTCAAAGGTGGTACACCCGAGATGGTTCCAGCTTGCTATGCTATCCTTGTTTTGGTACTCCCAGGTGGACCAGATAGATCTTGGAGCAATGAGGAACTTGAGATAGTGGAGGTGGTCGCTGACCAAGTTGCTGTGGCTCTTTCCCATGCTTCAGTGCTTGAAGAGTCTCAACTTATGAGAGAAAAGTTAGTGGAACAAAATCGAGCACTACAACAAGCAAGACAAGATGCACTTATGGCAAGTCAAGCTCGGAATGCATTTCAGATGGTCATGAGTAATGGGTTAAGAAGACCAATGCACTCAATTCTAGGCTTGCTATCTGTTTTACAGCATGATAAGTTAAATGATGAACAAAGGCTGCTTGTTGATACTATGGTTAAGACTAGTAATGTTCTTTCTACGTTAATAACAGATGTAATGGATACTTCATCTAAGGATGGCGGAAGGTTCCTTCTAGAGATGAAGCACTTTCAGTTGCATTCTTTGGTAAAGGAAGCTGCTTGCCTTTCCAAGTGTCTTTCTTCATATAAGGGCTATGATTTTGTGACTGAGGTTGAAAGGTCACTGCCAAATCATGTCATAGGTGATGAGCGAAGAGTTTTTCAGGTTATTCTGCATATGGTTAGCAGTTTGCTGAGTGGAAGCAAAGGAGGTGGGCGTTTGACTCTACAAGTATATTCAGCCAGTGGAAGTCAAGGATGGAATCAGCAAAAATGGGGCCAGTGGAGATCAAACTTGTCTGAAGGATATATTTTTACCAGGATTGATGTTGGGATCTGCCATAATCAATCAGATGATATAATACCATTTAATCCGTATGACGGGAATAAATACCATGTACCAGTTGGGGAAAGTTTGAGCTTTAGTGCATGCAAAAAAATAGTACAGGTATGTTCATGATCACTATTCTCTCATAATTGAAATCTTAAATATATATCTTCCTAATGTTGATGGTCTTATCCGTAGCTTATTTTCTGGTTGCAATTTTGATTTCTGTAATCGTGTATGTTATTGTCGATGGGCAGTTGATGCAAGGAGACATCTGGATGGTACCGAATCCCGAGGGTTTTGACCAAAGGATGGCTCTTATTTTGCGTTTTCAAGTCCGGTCATCCATCAGTGCAGGCATTTCAGAATATGGAGAAACTTCTGAACGTGTTCATTCGAATTCACTTTTCAGAGGTCTGAAAGTTATCTTAGCTGATGCAGATGACGTAAATAGAGCTGTAACTAGGAAGTTGCTTGAAAAGCTAGGGTGCATTGTGTCTGCTGTTTCATCTGGATTTGAATGCCTCAGTGCTATTGGTCCTGCTGCTTCTTCCTGTCAAATTGTGTTTCTGGATCTTCACTTGCCTGATTTGGATGGCTTTGAAGTCACCATGAAAATCCGGAAGTTTCGCAGCCACAGTTGGCCATTGATAATTGCCTTGACCTCAAACGACGATGGGGAAACAAGGGATAGATGTTTGCAGATTGGAATGAATGGTGTTATTCAAAAACCAGGCACATTTCAAGAGATCTCTGAGGAGCTTAAGCGGAGCCTGCTGCAGGCCAATAGGATCTTGCCTTGATGGCGGTAGCACTTCCTGTCGAGCAACATGCATATCTCTTATCAGGCAGCAATATGCTTATTTACTACTCATTATTATTAACAAAGAGAAATGTATGCTGTAAGTAGCTCCTGGGATGAGTTGTCCAACATAGAGATGTGACATACACAACATTGATAGTCAAAGTGGTATAGAAAATTTAGCTTCTTGCACCTTTGATATTCGTTTCGCTTTATATTATTCGATGAACTGTTGCATTGGTTTATTAATGTGGAGAGATTTTGTGTTTCGTGACAAGTAAGACAACAAAGTTCTTGTCTTGCCAAAGAAATAGGCAGAAGTAGAAATGCTTTACTAGATTTGTCTTTTCTAAACAGCTTGTTAAGATGGATGCAGAAGGTGTGTCCGGATGGCTTAACTAGGAAGCCATCTCGCTTCATGGGTGTTAAAAGCTCGGTTGTCTGTATTTTCCAGGTATGAGATTCAGCTTCAAATATTTCTGAGGAATATTCTGCTTTTTAGATGTATCGTGCTTTGCTTTTTTGCTCTTGTTTTACTTGTGTTGTCTCATAACCTTTTTAGAGCTATAAAATCATGCATGAATTTGATGTACGTGTTTGGGTCACTGTTTCTTCTTTCATTTTCATTGCCTCTTGTGGCCCCAGTTGCAGTGAGGAGTCTCCCACATGTTTTTTCTTTGTGGTTTCCGTTACCGCACCCATCGTTCTCGTTTCTCATTTATTGGTCGTGCAATCGAGTCGAATATAGGAAACTTCTAGTCTATTATCGAGTCGAGTTCAAGCTTCACTTACCGAGCATTTGAAGGTCTCGAGCTTTTCGAGACATGTATTTTATTTTCTTGTTGATTAGATCCAGTTCATCTAATTAAATATAGACAATTACTCGTATAAGTTTGAATCAAGCAAACTCAATCACACTTCTTGATGATCATCCTTCAAATAAGACAAAGCACACACATCTTGTTATGATTAAAAGATTATTGTGATTGTCATGAAATAAATAGTGATTAAGAAACTTAGTGATGGAAACAAGAAATTGACAAAAGGTTGTAAAATGACATGCCTCTGCCAATTAAATAATTGAATGAACAAACTTTTATTCCAAGGGATCTGTATGGAAATTAAATATACTAAAGATGACTATCTTTTCAAGGCATAATATTACTTTGAGTAGTTTATGGATTATTTTACTTCAAATAAAAGTGAGAGGTTCATCTATCTATTCTTTTTAACCTTTTCATTTCTTGCAAATGCATGGAGAAAAGGGATTATGTCTAGGAGCTCTGCATTTAACTTTTTAAATACTTTATTACAGAAATCTATAAAAAAAAGGTGGATATGATAAGTGAAAATTGGAAAGTTTCATTTGCAAGTTGGCATTCAGAAAATAATACTAGTGCCACTACTACTAATAAATGAACTGACAAACAAAATTATTGAGCATATTCATTTGAAGATGAATTTCTATAATGGATTGTTGGTTAGGCAACTATAGTCCTACATGAGTTTAATACTATAATAAATTTTAATCTTATAAAATGCAGATACCACTTACTATAAATATCGTGTTCCATGCCCACTATTTTTCATAATTTTAATTAGTGAGGGCCACCTTTATTGGAGAAAGTTAATTATACTTGAAAATGAATGCAAATGGAGTAGTTTTTTTATTGATTCATACTATTAGACACCTATTTCGCTTGCATCGTGATCAATACCCGAGACTTAGGTCAGATAAATATTAAAATAAACCAAGAGGGAAATATATATTCTACAAATAATATGGTGATGGTTACAATGCCCTACAATTAAATATTGCTACTTGAAAATGAAATTAGGTACACGAACAAAAGCTACAAACTTGTAAAGTGAACTCCATCATTACTATTTTTTATAATTACTTTACTTAAATAAAATTTAATTGAGCCTAGATTCTACGAGGATTGAATAATTAACCCATTTTCAGAGTATCTTTTTCCAGTCAAAAAGTTGACTGAACTACGTCATTTTGGGGGCCTGCATAAATATGCCTCTCTTTTTTTTCTGCTTTATCATTCTATATTATTTTATCATGGAGTACTGCTAAAATAAGTACTACTACTAGTATATCGAAAAAAAAAACATAATTAGAACTTAGAAGAGTGAAAGATCGACATATATAAAAACCATTTTAATAGTTCGGAAAATAGAAACCCGTGATAAAAAAAAATTGATGGAACTGAAAATAAACAAGTAAATAGGACACTCTAATTTGGAATGGTATGATCGATCTATAAACCTTAAAAAAGGTTTTTTAATGTTTCCTATATTTTCTTGAATTTTTGTGTAGTTTTATATTACAATCAATTTTTACCACAAAATGTTAGTGTCCATACAGAAAAAGAGACAATGGTATAAATTTTATTGGGCCTGGAATATAATATAACCTCATTAGGTCCAATCTTCAATAATGGGCTATAATATTTGAAAATAAGAAAGTGTAATCCATATTCCAAAATAATGTACTACTCCTTAGTGAGCATGTTAAAATTGGGCTAATGAGTTTCTCTCAAACAGAAATTGGGTTCTGTAAATTTCACAATTTTCAAATTGTCGAGTCTATAATCTAACGAATCATGTTATTTAAATCTAACACACTAGCAAAATGTTAGAATCACGTAAGTCTAATATGTCAAATTGGGGATACAAAAACTCTTTTAACCAGAGAGATGTAATGTGTTACTATAAATTATCACACCATTTCTTAGATATAATATTAGTATCTTTTATCCAAAAGAAAAATAGGCTGCCCGAAATTAATCATAACATGTCACAGTGCCATGGTATCATTTGTATTCGATATTTGAATAAAATAAAAAAAAACCGTTACCTAAATGATCTTCTATTTCATTGCTGAGCAGTTCAAAACAGAAACAACAATAGAAAAAAAAATAACGAAAGAAAGTATACTTACGTAAATAGATGTATATTTTTATTTATTAAACATAAAGCAAGAAGTAATTAGTTTTTATAACACTACAAAATCCAAATTATTTACTTGGGTTCAATTATACAGTAATTTCCAAGAAACGATTCTTGGCGCACTCACATTTACTAAATTATCCAAATTAGATTAGTTGTCAATTGTCATTATCTAATGAATAAGATGCCAAAAACAATAAAAGATGCAGCGGCCATTAGTCAAACAACATCGAAAATAAATTAGTGGTTAATTGTTTTATAATGACTACTATTACTAATCCCCAGCCACAAATTAGGATGTGACCCATTTTCCGTCCGCACCCTTTCTGTATAGCACAAAAAGGAATCCAATCTGATTTGATTTGAATCATACATATGTGTGTGAGTCAAGATTTGTTGAGCACACTCATATATTTGTCGCCTCTGCTAGATAAATTACTAATGTAAAAAATGAGTAATATTTAAGTGTACTAGAAACATACACATGAACATTCCTTGAACTGGTTATATTTCGAGAGCATAGTAGAGTCGGGTAATATTATGACACTCTATTGTTTTATAATATAGGGGATTAAACGATCTAATTCTAGATTATGTATTAGTATATTATAATAAGTCATAGCCACCTTCTCCAATTAAAATAATCTCACAATTTAAATCTTTATGAATTGTCATAGAATAATTAGTTATAGCAACTGAACAACACCTGAATCTTTGAATTCAATCTAGTGAGACACGCATAAACTCACATGATTTAATGCATAAGAAATAATTTTACATTTCCTAAATAATATAGTATCACAAGAATTTAATGAACTTTTATAAATTATGAATATAAATAAACTTATAGTAGCAAATATGTAGCACCAGTGGTCTAGTGGTAGAATAGTACCCTGCCACGGTACAGACCCGGGTTCGATTCCCGGCTGGTGCAAAAAGTTTTAATTTTGATCCTTAATATGCATTTATATTTCCTAATGTGAAAAGAAGACCACAAAATCTGGTTAAGCACTAGCAAAGAAGTTAGATTATCATCTATTTGCTTTCCAAGTTTTTCAGATGGATAGCTAAAGATTGTAGTCTCGAAGGGAGCATCCTCAGGATTGAAAAGGTAGTAGTATTAAATTTTGTTGTAATGTCTCTTATTAAATAAAAAAACAGATACAGTGAAAAATAAATATAGCTGATAGCATTATTTTGATTAATTTAAATAATTACCGGTCATACGATCAGACGAACTTTTTAGTTAGTAGCAGTCTGCTTAATTTTTAATTACCACTAGCACCGTAATCACCTCAATTAGTGGACTATTACAACGAAACTGATTAATTATTGCACAAAATTATTTATATAATCCTTTCTTTAAAACGAAACTAATGGTGTGAACATAGATTAATACATCTGAAGTTTCTTAAGTCTAGAAATTGACTTTTGAATTAAAACAGATAGAGTTTTATTAGTCTAACAACCAGTCAAAAATTTAATCTTGAAAATGTAAAAACCCATATTTTAAATTCAACCAATTCTTTATATTAAGCGCGTTTACACCGTACATCATCGATTAATTAATTAGTTAATCATTTATTTTATATTCATTACACAAACAATATATACCATACATATTGTAATCAAAATATGTAATTATGCTCAAAAGTTCCAGATAAAAAGTACTAGTAATTACACAAAATTAATTCGTAGTCACAATTCTTATCATAATCGCTTCATTAACTAAATATTCACCTCAAGGGCTCAAACAACTATTTAATGAAACCCCAAAAGCATATTATGAAATATGAATTATTGATTCAGTCAAAATCATCGATTACAATATATGAAGAATATTATATGTACATATATATCACATTACATAATATTATATGTAACGTCAAATCAAATGTAAAGAAATTGTGATATGGGATGTAATAATAAAAAATTAGACACTATAAATTCAACGATCAGTACTGGATTGAAGCAAACAAAAGTGAATCATCGGTAGGTTTAGGGTTTATATTCATTTGATTACATAAAATGACATGTACTCAACGATAAAGACATTGTACCTTTCCCATCATCACTTATAATAGTATATTAATAAGGGTCGACCTAAAACAAATCCCAAAATTATATTTCTAGGGTTAATAATAAATAGTTGCAGAAACTAGTCCCCACAATTATATATAATTATAATATTTCACAAAACTAGCCCCCCAGATAAATTAAAGAATTGTATATATCTACTATACAAATAATTATTGTTACGGCGTTAATGGGTGGCCTATATTTCATTAAATTTTAAAATAAAAAAAGTGTAGTGCATCCTACTTTCAAAATGATGATGTTAGACTTCTTGGCTATTTAGTGTTTCAAAAGGTTGGAATTGCAAATTGTGACAATTGGAAAGCCAGATGTGTGCAAAAGTGAGAATCAAACTTTCTTTTTTATATGTGATTTGGTCCTATATTTTGATTAATTTAATCCGAAATTTGAGTAATTATTGACCCTAATTGGCCCATTTCACTGGACTTTAGTGAATCGGAGTATAGTGCCCAAGTTGCTAATTAATATTTTTTATTACACTTAATTAAGCACTAACACGTGAATTCATGTGAAGAGGGCCCTTCTCTGTCATCCTAGTCACCTCTCTTTTATTATATTTATCTTTTTGTTTATTTAAATAGTTGAACTAAGATAAAGTTTATTTTTTTAAAAAAAATTATCAAAAAAACATGAACTTTGTCAAATTTTAGTTTATCTTGCATCTTTAAAAATCATTTGGAAAAAGATGAACGTTTGAATTTATTCGCAATTATATATTGTACGACGAAATAATTTGATCGCATAGGTATATTGTTGATGTTTTTAACATAAAAATATTTTATTTATGAATAGATAATATCGCATAACTCTTCTAGTAAGATTTCGGTGTCTGATCAATTAATAATACAGTGTTGCACAAAACTTGCAAACATATCTAAACTTCATAATTTTTGAACACCTATTCGATGGCTTGGAGACCTCCATCATTGAATACTTAAGTTAAACAAGAATGTGTCGTTAGAGATTGAGTCAAGTTGTGTCTTTGGGGAATGTCTAATTCGAGATGCTGAGGGAATTTGGAGGCGCGGGTCTGTTGCCAATATTGGGGTATGTTCTATTTTGACTGTAGCGATTACTTTGGTGGTTTGTCTCTCGCCTACATTTGGTAAAGGCTTTAGATATCTGAAAGAAATAAGTGGAAAGTGATAGTTCTGTTGAAGTGTTTATGATTTGAGCGTATTGAGGTTTCTATTAATTGTCGATCCATATAGTAGAGCATGGTTTACTATGCGAATATGATTATGCTATGGTTGAGCATGTGCACAAGGAAATTTTGCTATGCTAAGAAATTTTGAGAATATTACATGTAAAGAAATTTTGAGAATTTTAAAGGGGTGTATATGAGGAGACATGGAAGAAAATGTAGTATTAGAATATGAAATGGAACTTTTTTCTTTTTTAAGTTGTCTCATAAAAATGTAGTATTAGAATATGAAATGGAACTTTTTTCTTTTTTAAGTTATCTCATAAAAAATGAAACGTTTCCTGAAATAGAAACAACATCATTTCTATTTTTTCATCTCTCTTATTTTATTCTCTTTTCATTAATTCACAAAACAACACTACATAAAATCTCGTGCTGAAAAATAAACATTTTATTTCTAATGGGACGAAGGGTGTATTTGTGAAAGAAATTTCAAATTTGAGGAGTGGCACTTGCCTTCCTAGTGATAAAGTGGCTCAACCATTGAGAGGCGCCTCAATTTATGTGCAATAATAGTTGGATTGTATCCGCATAGATTATGTGCTTTCTATATGCGTTAACGACTTACTTTGCCCGCTTTCTTTACCAACAAAATTGGTGCAAGTATTGAGTGAGATAATGAATTTCATGAATATAGTAACTAATAAAAATCGATTATTTTTTATAGACGAAACCAAACCAAGCTAACATTTTTGTTTGATACGACCTAAGCTAATATTTCACACGTACACACACATGCGCATTATATTCGATGAGTTTAGAATACAGATATTGGATTTTAGAAATATCCTTATATGGAAATCATTCGTTTTATAATATTGGATTAATCAGTGTTATTTCATGTATATAGCTGTATAGGGAGTAACCAAAAAGGATAGAAATCTTAACTAACTCTATATGTTGGATTCAAGTGGCTTATATATTTGGCACTAATTGGATTAAAAAAATTAAATCACGATTTTGGATTATTTACTCATTGTTGAGAAAATGTATAAATGTGCATGCCCTAAAAATGAAAAGATGTATCGAGCCATACAATAACGCAATATACATATAAATATGAACAGATTAGTTTAACTTAATTTGTGATTAGTGACAGGGCTATGGCATAATTATCAGCTCTCATAACAATCTAAAAGTGTAAAGCAAAAGGCCTCCAAATTGTGAATATTATATACTCATATACACATCATATTAGTACTATTATCCGAGGCTTAGATATTTGAAGGCAAAGATTTTTATATGAATGATCTTTTTTATATACAAATATTGTTCATGATGAGTAATTAATTCCTCAATTGAGGAGCCAAAGTTTCATAGTATAATATTATAATTACAACAACTATATCACAACGAATCCAGACACACATCACGAAGCAATAATGCAATATATATTAGTAATGCTCAAGTGATTTCAAACCAAAAATTACTTGTTTAAGACATTCTCTTGTGTTTAGGGCAGCAAAAATTCAATTAAGGAAACATACAACAATCCAAGATCCATATGGTTTGTTAATAAATTAATCAGAAACAATATTTCTCAATGTTGCAAAGTAAATTTCTGCTAATGTTCATGCATAGATTTAATTAATGTTTTCACTTCTGCAGTCAGGCCACTTGGTAATCGTCTGTGAAATCTAGGTCAAAAAAGACAAAGCAAACAGGCAAAGAGCATTCAAGTTGCTCATCAATTCATTTAAAATAACTCATTGTATTATTAAAGAGTGTCTCAACACTATCTCCCCATTATTTTATAACTTCTTTAGATCTTGAAATATATCTATTATTATTATACCAGTTACATACCACCAGAATCATATAATGGCAAATGCTTTCTTTTCAAAATCATCAAATGGATTGTCCCAAAAAACTAATCATCAAATGGATAAATTATAATAACAGATCAAAAGCAATAAAAAAATTAACAACATTTCTTCTATTGCAAACATGATTTTATTTATTATTCCAAACTGAAGTAGTCTAATATACAGAAATCAAAGGAAATATTTAACTACACAACCCTCTAATGCATACATATTTATATATAATAATAATCCTCTTCAAACATTCATTCTTCATCAAAGGAAATTGGTTTGTTTTTCTTGAGAAATTTTACCTCAATCTCTCAATATGAAGGTCTTGGATGAGCCCAATTTGCATATGCATCATGATTCAAATGCCCTCCATTTGCCAATAAATTTGGTGTCAAATTATAAATTGGCAAATTTGATGGATCAGCCATCCCATGATGGGGCTGCTGACCCATCCCCGGGGGCGAATCCCCGCCCCCGCCCGCCCCCTGGGCGGCCGACCCGCCCGCCTCCTCCTCCTCCTCGAGCGGCAGCCTCTCGTAGGTCGCGTTAGCGAACGTCGCCGCGACGACCATAACCGGCCCCGCGGCGACGAGGGGGCCCACCACGCTGCCCCCTACCACCTGCCCCTGGCCGCCCGCCAGGTAAACCGTTAAACCGGTCGCCCCGGGCGGGGCCGGTCCGGGCAGGAAGGCCCCGGTTAGAGACAAGATCTCGAACCGGCCCTGCAGGACCACAGCCGCGCTCGGGGCGGCCGGCTGGCGGATGGTGACGTTAGCCACCGATCCGCTGCCACTAAGCACGCAGACGCCGCGCTGGCGTCTGCGCGCAAAGTGGGCGATGCTCTCAGCCACGTCGGTGCCGCTGGCAACCTCCATGACGTGGCTGCGGAGGGCATTAGGGCTGTCCCGGGTCACGAAGATCGGCGGTTTCGGCTTGTTTTTTGAACCGGCCGGTCTTCCTCTGGGCCGGCGCGTGCCCACCTCCACGGCGCCCTCTTTAGGCTCGTCGCCGCCGTCTTTTTCGTCGTCGTCCTCGCCGCGGCTGCTGCTCCCACCGCCTCCGTCTTTGCTCATCAACGATGCCGGTTCGGGCAAACCGGCCTGAACGCCGTCCCACCACCGGTTCGCCATGATTTCTGGTTTAGGTAACAAAAAAAAGGGAAGATCGGTATTTTTTTTCCCTCTAAAACAATAGATCGATAGATCTTAATTTGATAAAATCGGAATCAAATCAAGATTAATGACTATGAAATAAGTCAAGAAAATTAGGTACAAGTTTGTGGAATCACGCAAAGATTAAAAATATACGAAATCCGAGGATTAAATTAAACATGAGAAAATTGAAAAGAAGGAGAAAAAGTTGCACAGAAGGAGAAGAAGTGAGAATAAAGAAGAGAGAGATTTGAGAAAACTAATGGTATAAAATAGTTATTTTTAAGAGATGAAATACAAAGAGGTGCAATTGCAAAACACTGAAAAATATAAAAACAAAGGGATGATGTCTTTTCCAATGTTTTGATATGTTGAGTTATTGTTTAGGTTTGTTCCATATTTTATAGAGCTGTTTGTGTTTGTATACTGTGTATGTATATGTGTATGTAATGGTGTTTGTGAGTGAGTGTGTATATAGAAATTAGGGTTTAGAATGGTGGGGTCACGTGCAAGTTGGCAGGTGGTAAGCACGTCGCTGTCTCATGTTCCAACATATTGGATGGAAGAAGGAACCTCAACATTTTGGTCGCATTTGGATTGATTCAATTATTTGAAAATGACTTTAATTAAATTTCCATAAAAATTAAAACTTAATTAATAGAAAGATGAGTTTGTTCTTATCAATTTATCACAGCCATATGGGGAATGCAACTTACACCTTATTGCAGTTCTATGAAGTACTTTGTTACTTATAAATGCAAACTAGATATTCTTGACTTAGAGAACAATCATGATCAAATTTCTAGTACATGATACCTTTTGCTAATTAGAAGGTTTGATGTTTTGAGATTGGTTCGTGATTGCCTTGAAAAGCATGGTACTCATAATCAAATGAAAACCTAAAAAAGATGAACAAAGATAGTATTTGTTAGAATATGTGATGGCTTTTATTAATTACAGTGTTTAGTTGCTCGAGATTAACTTGTTCTAAGACTTCATGAGATTAAATTGGTCTTAGGTTACTTGAGATTAATTTTTTCAAGAAGGAAATGTCAAAACGTATAAGTCAAGACTAATCCAACGTAACATTGTCCTCATACTTGAGATGGTGGTGTTGGAGACTATCCATGGATCGATACCCAACGGTCTCACCCATTTTGAAAAGACCTAACGTATGGCTATCGAATATGATGTTTTTTTTTTTTTATAAATTAAATGGCTTGTGAATGTGATTGGTGTCTATTGGTGTTTACACTTCCGTAACCATATGATATCTTGTTGGCCTATGGTGCTAATTTACTAGGGCTTATGTTATTGATTCATTTGTTCGATCTGTTGAACTTTGTTGTGATTGCCGTTGTTGTTCGATTTGAGCTTGGTTGTGATTATGTGATTGTTCCCTTTATTCGATATCTTGAGCTTGGTTGTGATTATGTGATTGTTCCATTTATTCGATATCTTGGGCTTGGTTGTGATTGTTGCAATTGTTTGTTCTGTTGAACTTAGTTGTGATTATGTAATTGTGATGTATAATTGTACAAAAATCTAAAGACTTGTGTATTGTCCAAATTTTTTTAATCCTCTCAACTAAAATTTTATTACATACATTTGCCAGTTATACTTTAACATGTCACAGAAAAATTTGAATATCTACATTAGATAATGTCTTAAATACACCACAACTCATTAACTAAATTCGGACAACATGAATATGTGCCTCTTTAATCAAGGTTGCCCTCTATACTTATTATTTAATTTGTTATATGATAAAAAAAATACAGTAACTGTCTATTTAGTATTTACAGCTAGCTGTACCATATGTCCATATTAATTTAAACTTGGATTTTGACATGGCACAAAAAATGAATTAGTGTTTGTGAATTTGTTGATCTAATTACTTAGGTTGCATTTCAATCCTAATCTTGATTGGTCTTAATGGATTTTGACCGGTAAAACAATATTCTCACACAAGTTCATAACATCCCTTTTAGTTTTTATAGTTATTATTTTATCATATAGTAATATATATAGTCTCTCAGGCTACGAAACTACTTGTCCATTTTGCATTTTAGTCTCTATAAAAAAAGTTATTTACTTTGAGTAAATTTACGTCGTAGGAGTACAATTTATTTACTTATAACTGATAGAAATCCATGGGTTTCATCATAAAACCAATTGGTGATAGGAGGAGGGGCCCATGAGACTTATATACTAGTTTCAGTTTTCTTTTAACACCGATGTGAGACAATTATATGTTATATTTTTTGTTTCAATTGCCAACAATAACCCTCAATATTACCTCTTATATACAAATATTATCATCATTGGCCACCACATTTATAATTACTACAACGAAAATAAAACCCTTATCCCACCCCCAACAAACTCAACTAATCGATCACTTTAACTAAAAATGCAGATAAATATATGAAACTTTTAAATCGCCTGCAAGGCTACAAGTAAAATTATTTAAGTCCCACAAAATTTATATAATTATTTAAATTATGAAATTTGGATAAAATTTCGGACAATCCCACAAAATTTGAGAACAAAATATTAAAAATCATGAAGTTTCTTTTTTTTCTTAATTATTTCATTTGTGTACAGAATGGCATGTTTTGATGACACTTAAAAAACATACACATAAAATAATTGAAAAAACAATTAACCATAATAGTCATTTAAGTCATAAAAATTTGGATCAGATTCTAATCAATCCCATAAAATTTGAAAATAACATAGTACTTATTAAGAATCATGAAGTTTGTTTTTTTATTTTCTCGATTATTTCATCCGTATACTAAATAACGTGTTTTGATGATGCTCAAAAAAACATACACCAATGAAATAACTGACAAAAATTAAAATTTCATGATTTATTTCATTTTCAAACAGAACGAAACTAGTCACTACCAATTTTCGTAAATATTTAGTACTCCTGTATTAAAACATGTGCACTATCCAAATGGAAAACTAGCTAGTAGTGACGGGAGGAGCATTATACATTGACTAACCATTAATATTGTAATTTCCGTTTTCTTTTTGTGGAAATAAATGTAATTTTCTTTGTCGTACTTCATTGAACTATTGAGGATTGCGTTTTCATCCTTCCATGTGTCCTCGTAAAGTAATGACTTTTTCATCAGGATTTTCGTTGTGGAAAATTATAGTATAAGTTACAATTCAATGAATATTTAACATGTTATTCAATCCCTTTTCTGGACTTTTACTTCATTATGTTTTGTCATTTCTGTATAATAATGCTATTTACTTATAGAAAAGAAATCATCATAAAACATCACTAAATTAATCGAACATAAAGCCAAGCATAGCGAAATATCTATTGAAAAGGCTCAAATCCAATGCAACGACAAAAACAGAAGCAAAATAGCTTCAAAAAAAGATATATTTAATTTATAAATATAATTACTACTAGATACTTTTGTGGTGTGTCATTGTTTGATTATGTAAAAGTGGTGAAATGATCGAAATTTTAGAATTGAAAAACAACGCCCAAATACAATGGAGACAATGAGTGGAAACTCTCTCATCCATTAAATATGACTTTTCCATTAAATCCGACACCAGCCGCATTCCAACAACATAGAGCGCCACAATTCTTTATTCAACTTCCACTAATTTTAATAAACTACCACCTAAATTTAGCTTTTTATTCACCCAAAATTCTTCTCAATCTTGTTACAAATAGTGAGACAATTCTTCTCAATCTTGTCACTGATAAAATTACGAATGTGCGAACAAAATATGATTTTCAATGGGATATTGACACGTCTACAAGTTTTGGTGATAACCTTCAATATTGATATAGCAGGAATTACCAAGAAAAATAATATAATGTGCTAGCATTGGATCCTAAGATGGTAATAATATGATTAACAGGAAATAGTAACACTGTGTATTAGTTGTATATAGTAATGGAGAATAGGAACGAGGAGGGTGAAAAGAATATATTTACACGAGCCAGTGACTAAAATAGTAGCTATGATGCTGCTGTACCAAAAAAGCTATGTTCTAAAATCGTATGGTAACGGTAACATGTGGTTCGGTGGATGGAGCTTCGAGATCAGAATTGCCAATACCTGTCCTTAGGCATGATTCCGTAGCTTCAGTAATTATGTACTCTGGATTCCTCGTTTGGAGTATTATCACAAAGAGAACACCGCAGAACATTTGTACGACATCACAATCCCGGATTAACTATACAGGTAATACAGGAGAATCCTGCAAAACAAAGGAGTGATCAGCTTCAAGCAGCACCCATCTTGCTAATCCTTTGATCCATCGTTTTTTTATAGCATGTGGCAGAATCCAATGACTTATGAAGGTGTTTGGAGAAAGTGACAATGTGTACAGTAGAACCTAAGGGAACTAAAGGAATTGTTTTCTTGAAAATTATACTGCATGGTGAAAGAAATGGTAGATTCAAGAGATAGATGCTCACCTAATTCCATAATACAGCACAAAGAAAGAAATCACAAAATATCCTGCAAGTTTGCAGATTGTCTTATTCGATTTCTTTTCAAACACCTAGAGAAGATAATGAAACCATACTTCAGTATAGCTAAACATAAAAAGGAATGAATGATTAAGAAAAATAAACAACTACAAGGATCTATTAAGCCTACCATTTTAAAACGATCCATTGTTCCTGACATGATTCCTCTTGATGCATCCATCTCATTGCCCTTATTAGTTAAAAAAGGGAACCAATAAGATAAGAACAATTTTACAACAAGAAAGTGTTCAAATCTTCCTTAATACATCCATGAACTTACATACCATCCTATCTAGCATACGGTTGTGAGTCTCCACCTCCTCATGTATGTCTCCAGTCAACTGCCACAAGCGCCAGTAAAGAGATAATAATGTTAATCAGATACCCCATACCAGATATACAACCCAAACATTCCATGTAACCCTACTGCTAAGCTGGATTGTTAGTTTAACTTTTATAGTTAGCAATAAGAGTTTATTAGCTGAAGAAACTTCGAGTAGCATACAGACATAACAAACATGTAGGTTATGAATAAAATAGCTTATAATTTTCGACAGTAGTACTAATTAAGAATCCCCATGGACGACCACAGGTACAGAGCATAGCTGGATAAATAAGATCTTTTCAACTGTTCAACACATTTTCAGCTGGCTATAGAAGATTAACAATTGCATGTGATAAGATAATGCAATTAGAATACCATCAATTGATAATGGTCCAGTTTTCCAAGCCAAAATGCAACAGCTTTTACAAGATTTGATGCTCAACGTGAAGATTGGATCCATAATCTCTTGAATTCAGTTCAATTTCCAACACACTGGTGTCAAAATGTGCACAATGAAAATGATGACAATATAGCAACACCACCACCAAGTAACATACATAAGCATACTAATAACAAGTCATTTAGGAAGGTGGTTCTCACTCGTTTCAGGAAGCTGACTCTATCGTGCAAACTATCCACAGTTTTCTCATTGTCATGATCATCCATGCCACTTGAATATGATGAAGAGGTCCTGAGTCCACCCGCTTCAAGGGCGTCCATGTTATCAAAAAGTGCAGACCTCGAGCCTCTATGGTCCCTGTGCGATTATAACTTCATGAGAATTCAACAGTACCAAAAATTGCATCATATAAGTCAATCTTTTCATTTGTTTTATTGCACAAGCATGCCTGACAGGCATCAAAACCACATTGCAAACAAAGATCCCATTGGATTGGATCTTCTGCTCCAAATTAGAGATGGAAGACCAGACAAGTAACTGTGTGCCCATCCTCATGTCACGCCTACGGAATTAGCTCAGAAGCTAATCAATAATTATTCTATAAGATACTTACTGGCATCATCTAGGTCACACGATTACCAAATTCAGCTATGTTAACTGTATTGTACTCATGTTAGCCTACCTCCTACATAATTTCAGTTTCACATAAAACATGAGTTACTTGCATACATAGTAAATCATTTCAAAAGCCTTAATCCAACTGCTCTCATTTCTGATTTATTCAAATTCAAAAACGTCTAGCAATTACAAGCATAGCAAAACAAATGGGAATCGCAATGCATGGGTTAATGATTTGGAAATCAGGAATAGTCCATAAACAACGCTTCACTCTTTTCAGAAAAAACCTAAACAACTACAACACCTAGATTCCAATTGCATCATGTCAGTGGTTTAAAAACTGCACAATCAAATCTACAGATGTAATGAATTCTAGGTATTGGTATCCAAAAACTAGATTTTAATTGAAAATGATTGTGAATGCATAACTAAACACAAATTGATCCAGATAATAACACTGACCTTCTGTAACTCATGATAACAGGATCGAATAACAGCAAATCGCGCTGCGTGAGAACAAGGAATGGAGAAATTTAGTGTAATCTGCAGATCGAATGAAATTTAGCAGTGAAATCGACAAACCTCTGCTTCACAAAATTTTGAATCATGGAATGAGTTGTACGCTACGGAGCATTGCACCCAATAGTTTTGACTTCATTGCTTTTATTTGGGAGAGTACAATTCTCTATAGCACGGTCTCTACGGCTTATCCTACTGCAATTATATACAGTTCCAGTTGAAGTTGTTTTCCTTTCTTCTTTTAAGGTAAGAAAATGCTAGTAATTCTTATTCCCTCTGTCCATCTCAAGTGAACTTTCTATTTTCTAAGCACTGCTATAAAGTTCTTTTTAATGAATTATTTGGGATGAAAATAAAATAGTCATTGAATTGATTAGATGTTAAAATCTAGATAATTCCTATTCATTTGTAAATCTAATAGTTTACTGCTCTAAGTCAGAGAGACATAAGATACACTACTAAAGAAACACAAAAATTACTCAATGATGAAAAAAGATTGAGTGTAACGTCAACCTAAACTCAGACATACATGAAAAAAACAGTGTCAGTGTTTGATTTTATGTTATAAAAAAACCATTAAATCATAACGTAACATTGTACTAAGGGCCCATTCGTTGATCATTAATAGGGCAAGAAATGGATCAAATCATGCGAAATGTGTCAGTTCGGTGTTGACTAAATATATATGCATGGCCCTAGTTTTGACATGCGGCCCGCACTGTGCAGCTTGACTTTGGACGGAAATAATTCAGGCGTAGCACATGGTTTTGTATTTCTTGTCCGCTACAGTGCATCAGATTTGATGTCGAAATGACTAGATGGCCCTTCAGCTTTTTGGGGTTTCCCACCATTTACACAGTAGAGTTCATTTAACGTTTCAAAATTGTGTGGCATCTTTCTCTCACTTCTCCCTTCTTCCCAAACACTGCTACAGACATTTGTTCAAACATCCCACCTACTTCCAACATTGTGATTCCGTATAACATTGTGAAGAGCGGTAGACTTCATTTTTGGGGTAATAATTGTACCATATGTGCCTTTTTTCCAAAGCTTTAGTCGATCTGATGTGTTTGTTTTCAGATCCGGATACCACAGCTGCTTAGTGGAGGTGTTGTGCTCTCTGTCGGGAAGATTTTTAGAAGGTAAGCCCTACGCGTCACATTCTAACAAATACAATATTTTAACTGCAATTTCTAGCAAATTGTTTCTCATTAAATTAGCATCTCTGTTATCCATCGTCTTGTACGTCATCCAGGTGTGTGTGTTGTTCTGTGGGCCGTTTGATTTTGCCATAGATGCGAAAATCCGGTACTACTAATGGAATGCGGAAACCTACAACAAATGCCAATATCATTGGCTCCTTACACAAACATTGCAACATGACCACAAATTCCGTCGGATTCCCACAATGAAACACACTAAAATACCAAAATCCAAGATATGACTTAGTTACGAACCAAATTCCAATAATTTTCGATTGCATTTTCCTCGTCGGTAGTATACCACAAATTCAAAGCTTTACTAAGGGTGCATGCAAATCATGGTAGGCAATTTGAATTACCTATGCAAATTTGTCTCATTGCATGAATTGTCATGTGTGAAAGAAAATATCATAAAAGCTTTATTAGGAACCCTCACACGCCACCCCACCAGACGAATACAAATTGCTACTCCCTCGTCAACATCAAAATCATGGTATACGAAACCGTGTTCGGTTGAGTATTCAAGGAAGATTTAAAAAATTCTCCTAACTAGGGGTGTTCAGTGGATTGATGGGTGTCAAGGTACAGGTGCCATTCGCTAGCGAACACTGACTAAGATTTACAAAATCTTTCATCCAGAGAGGGGTAGATGCGAGGGGGTTGGGGGTGTAGATGCATAAGGGGGTTCTCGAGTAATGTGCGGTAGTGGTTATCTATCATATCAAAACTCAATGCATAAATTAATTTATCTATGCAATGTAAACAACATCTCATATACATATACAACACTTACAACTCAAATTTATACCTAAAAATAACCATGCATCCATTCCCTTAACACCTAATCGTGCTAAACGTTTCCTTATAGTCTCACAATTTCTACGAAGATAAGTGGAATTCAGTGGTTGATGGGGTGCTTATATAGACCCTCATGCAACTTAAAAATGAGATAGAGTGTATGTACCAAGCTTTTCCAAGCTACTTCATGTCATGTGCAACACGAGAGTTACAAGACAAATGTGGGATACCTTTTACGGCTATTAACATTGCAAACTGTGAGTCTACTTTTTTTTATGCAAATAGGTCATTACAAGGCCTTAACAGCGTTCATAATAGAGAGGATTACAAAAATTAAGTAGGTTTTAAATGGCACTACGAAATACTAATAAATTTAAAGTGCTAGTGGAAACCGCCTCCTCCGATCGCTAGCCTATTCCTCCTCCTAAAATCAGCTTACTCCTCGTCCTTGTTTTCTTCATATCTCTCAATCGCAGTTGAGTATCTTTCGCTCTTCCTCCAATCCCCCCCCCCCTCTCCAGGAATTCCCTCAGGTAAGGGATCCATTCATGCCGACATCCATATTTGCCCTCCATCACGTAGTAGTTGGCCTTGTCATCGGGCCTGTCTAGGACTTTTCTCAAAGTCCTCTTTGCTGATGTCGAACTTTCGGGGGCACGGCTTGAAGGTCAAGCACCCCAACTGTTGTCGAGACAATTTCTGCAGAAATTACACCTCTTGACACAACACTTCTTGATGTCCCCATTGCAAACTGTGAGTCTACTTTTTTTTATGCAAATAGGTCATTACAAGGCCTTAACAGCGTTCATAATAGAGAGGATTACAAAAATTAAGTAGGTTTTAAATGGCACTACGAAATACTAATAAATTTAAAGTGCTAGTGGAAACCGCCTCCTCCGATCGCTAGCCTATTCCTCCTCCTAAAATCAGCTTACTCCTCGTCCTTGTTTTCTTCATATCTCTCAATCGCAGTTGAGTATCTTTCGCTCTTCCTCCAATCCCCCCCCCCCTCTCCAGGAATTCCCTCAGGTAAGGGATCCATTCATGCCGACATCCATATTTGCCCTCCATCACGTAGTAGTTGGCCTTGTCATCGGGCCTGTCTAGGACTTTTCTCAAAGTCCTCTTTGCTGATGTCGAACTTTCGGGGGCACGGCTTGAAGGTCAAGCACCCCAACTGTTGTCGAGACAATTTCTGCAGAAATTACACCTCTTGACACAACACTTCTTGATGTCCCATTCCTTGTCCTTCTTTTTCCTGCATTCCTTAATCGGACAATCACGGCGGTGCTGGACAAACCAATGTTTGGTGATGTCATCGGGATGATTCAAACTGGTTTTCTTGCACGCTTGGTTGCACGCTTGGTTTTCAGGTGGGGTTTTTTTCTAGGGGAGGCATATGCTTTGATGAGATATGTGAATGGGAACGAAGTGAATGGGGAAGAATATGATTTCGGACAAAATTTTATGAGAGAAGCCATTTTCAGACGAAGAGACAACTTGTATGAGTCTACTTGTAATGCGATGTACCACGTTTCGGAAGGTCATCAACTCCAACGGTACATATTGGGATAAGGCAGACAAGTTTGTGTATACCGCTGAATGCGTCTGGGTTAGAATGATTGAGGTGCGTTACGTGCAAAATACAAACGCGTAGAAATTTGCATGTTACTATAATTTGTCGTCATGTTTATGTGTTTCCCTTGTTGGCAGTGCAACCCATTCGCATTGGCTTATTATTATCACGACGGGCCTGAATACTTTCGGCTACTGGCTATGTTCGGATACCTATTGCCCAATCCAAGTCCTACGGCAAAGGTCATACAATTCTCGTCGTCGTACGACGACATATCTTTGGAGGACTACTTAGACATAATGGAAGTGGATGTTCTTGAGGTAAAGGGGCGGCTCCGGCCATAGACTGTTCTCGACGTTGAAGTACGTGTAGGAACTCTCGGACCTTAGGATATCCTCGGCGTAAAATGATACAATCTGTAGAGCATCCAATATGGCAGCACACTCCAGTACTCCACTTCGATTGGTGTCCCCAACTATTGCCATTCTGCCATATGGGTCTATGCCACTCCGATGGTTTTGGAAATGGCTCAATAGCTCATTGATGGCAGCTTCCCATCCACGAATCCGCCGGTTGATGTCAGAGAGACAAATCTACAACCAAATAAGATTAACAATCACCCACAAAACATATAAAACTAATAAGAAAACCTTTCTTACCAACGATTCTCGAGCTGGAGCTGGAGCTGCTTCTCTCGACCCAAAACACTTCATTTGGCAGAGAAGTATGAGAGGAAACTGCGTTGCTGTCGTGAGAACTTTAGGGTTTATGGAGATATAGGTGGCAATAAATTGTACTCACTGGCAGCGACGTATGAGAGGAAACGTCCGATGACATATCCTATGATAAGCGGAAACGCTATGTACGACGTAACTTTTTCGACGAAGCTCATGTCCCCACTGGCAAGGGATGCTCAAACCGTAGTGCAAACCCAAACACATGCAACCTCGTCCCCAACCGTGGTTTTCTCACGCCCAAAACATTCTCACCATTCGGCAGCTCATGAGCATCGAACTCCCCTTTCGGGTGGGCGACGCTTGGTCCGTTGTTTGAAGTTCAACCTTGTTAAAATAAAGCCATGTACGATAGTCACGGTTGGTAATGTTTTTGGCAAAGTTGCTTCCCCTAAAATTTCTCAATTTGTTTTGTGCATTTACGCCTAAGGGGCGCATGTCTGCATGTTATCTTTACCCATCTTTGTAAATTTGGGTGTTAGTAAATACTCCCTCCGTCCCACAAAAGATATCACACTTGTGAGACGGCACGAGATTTTAGGAGGTTTTGTTTTGTGTGTTAAATGGAGAGAGAAAATATAATTTTTATATTCATGTGAGAGAGAACTTTTTCTAAAAAGAGAAATGTGACATCTTTTGTGGGACAAACTAAAAAGAAAAATGTGACATCTTTTGTGGGACGGATGGAGTACTACGTATTTCTTGATTATGTTAATGGCACAAGGTTTGCTTGGTCGTGCGTTTCAAGGGATGCAATTAACACACAACACGTCAACACTTGGGTTATCAATAATTGATTGACAAACTTACATGCAAATACAAATACCAGAATAGAAGATGTGGACCATTAACTACCGGCACTCGGTGGGTGATACAAAACTACCTTAGCGTCGGCAGTGTTATAACCAAAACACAACTAACTTCAAATATGTGGACCATGAAGGACCGGCAAACGGTGGGTGGTACGAAAGTACCTCTGCGACGGTCTTGTGACCACCAAACACACCACAAACGTAAATAAGCACACTACCACAACATTATTATTATGCATCTTACTAAAACCCATTACCCTACGCCACACTAGTCACACACGCCCATCACTCGTTCATCAGCTTGAGTAGGTATCCAAGTCGAGCTTGTGGCGGCATGCCCATGAATATGGACGGAATCAGAATTCTGAATAAGCTGGTGCTAAACTTACTTACTAGTATAAAACAACAATATTTTGCAATCGATGGTGATGATTACGAAAAATTGAAAGTTTACAATTTATTATTTTGATTTCAAACATGATCAAATTGGTCAAAATTTTACTAAGTTTTTTAATTTAAATGAATATTATACCATATAAACAATATATGAAATTTTGTATTTGAAATTCAATTTGTAATTGTGTTTTCATCATTTTATAAAATTTTTAAATAAATAAAGAGTAAGTGAAGAGCCCTTTGAGTGCAGTGCGTGCTGTGTGATATTCACTCGATCTAACAGGTCCAGAGGATTCGACTAGACTTCAGAGGCTAGAAGATCATGAAACTATCAGAAAGGGGTCGTTGAGTGCACTCTATTCCTTCAAAAACTTCAACCCACTATACTACAACTTAGCACAGGGAAGTAAAGGATCAATCCCACGAGGACGAAGGTGTTACGAAACTGCATTTGAGGATGTTTTGGGAAAAGGGGGTTGGCTGCTGCCACACAATTTTGTGGGTCGAGAACTTAAAACTACTGGGTCTGAAAGATAGGAAAAACTTTACTCTACCTACTGGGTCTAAGAAATGAGAACGTACGGAATATGCATGACTTTAGAGAAACGAGATATTTTAAAATTCTAAGACAACTGGAGTTAACTTAACTAGACGGACTTTCCTAATTTGGACAGACAAGCATAAAGCGAAAAGTAAAGACAAGTTTCCTTAAACTACCGGGGGTCGGGGAAAAGCATGCAGAAAAGTAAAAAGACAAAGCAGATCTTACTAACAGGGTCTAGGGGACATGCTTTGAAAAAGCAAAGTACATATGCAGAAAGTACTGACAAAAGAGATCTGGTTCTAACTACCAACAACTTCATCTTCTTCGGGAATCAAACGAGAATAGCAGATAAAACAGAGTATTAAACACCATGAAAATAGAGCAAACTTCAGATCTAAACTTAAAACGAGAAATTAAAGCCTAAACTAACAGATCTACGCTACTGGACCTAAAGGATGCAGAAACAGAAAGTAAATAGCCATAATCATGCACAACGTAAACACCAAACACGCGAAACTCCAACTCAAATACACCACGATTCAACAATTCCAGGACATCTGCATACGCAAATCTCCAACCTCCAACAACAAACCAACAGATCTCAGCTCCAAACATCCAACAATAAACAAGAACGAAAGCTAAAAAGCAAGAAATAAAGATCAACTCAGCGAGATCCAACAAAAACCAACATAAACTTCCATAATAAAGAGAAATAGGTTCAAATCCAGTAAATCAAAGTCAGAAACTAGAGTTGCGAACTTAAAACCAACAAGTACTAAACGAAAGCAAGTAAAGATTGTTTCTTCGCCTTCACAAGGAGGTGTTACACAGCAGCAAAATAACAATGATGAGAACCACGGTGGCCAGAATCCTCCATCTCCAAGTGCGCAGTAGACGAAATGAGAAATTTGAAATGTGGAACTAAAGCATGGAACGAAAGCTAGAGCTAAGAAAGTGTAGAAGTGGCTCCTCCTGTTCTTAAGGTTGAGCTCTTTATATATGTGAGGCTCTTATCCCTAGGGTATCCCTCTGGTGATTTGACACTCTTGCCCTTGAGTAAGACTTTTAAAATGATCTGCTCATGCTCCACTCTGTTCCTGTCGCCAACTTTTGATTCTCCCAGGTCCGAACGACGACTTCTGATTTTTGCTTCAATTTCATCTCTTTTCCATCTGCCAGGTCAGGTAACAACAACTCCTAGGTCCGAGCAGATTTACTACGCACCTGAACTCATAAACGCACATTAGCGCCCCAAATGCACAGAATTTTAACCCTAAACTAATGCATGAAACGAGCCTTATCAGTAAGAATAATAAAAGATAAAAAATATATAGTCTAAAAAGAATAAAACCTCATGATTTTATATTCTATTTTGTAATAAATTAACTAGATTTCCAAATTTTAATTATTTATTTTATATATTAACATAGATATACATAATTGTTATTATGGAGATATGTAAAATAATTTGTTAAGTATGAAGCATAAATTAAATATTGAACTATAAATGCAAGAAAATGAGCATATACTAATATTATTCCAAAAATAAAAAGAATTTGAGTATATATCCACTATTTCCATTCCTAAATCTCTCGAAAACACACAAGAAATTAAGAATTATAGTAGTAGTATACATTGTATTCCCAGAATAAACAACATAGAGGTTAAATGCAGGACCCACACAACTGTAAAAATTAATTTGTCATAATTACTCTTTAAATCTACCCTATTTTTTCACTTTAGCCTCATTCTCTCTCTCTCCTTACCTTCATCCTTTCTTCTTCCTGTTAAAAAATGTAGACACAAGCAGCCATGATGGGATTACCAGCACCGGCACCGGCTAAGCCCCCGCTGGAGCGGCGCCTTAGCCCATGCCTGGGTCCGTCCCTGCCCATGAATACCTCCAGCCGCTGTGGTTTATCTCCCAAAATGTTGCACAGTAGGTACCGCTGGTCAATGGTGAGCCATTCCACATCACCGAGCTTGTCAAAAACAGCTGATAAGACTCATTTCATGCATTGATTTTGGGTTAAAATTCTGTGCATTTGGGGCGCTAATCTGTGTTTATGAGTTCAGGTGCGTAGTAAATCTGCCGAACCTAGGAGTTGCTGTTACCTGACCTGGCAGATGCAAAAGAGAATAAATTGAAGTAAATATCAGACGTCGTCGTCCAGACCTGGGAGAATTAAAAGTTGGCGACAGGAACTAAGGAATGGAGCATGAGCAGATCATTTTTAAAAGTCTTACTCAAGGGCAAGAGCGTCAAATCACCAGATGGATACCCTAGGGATCAGAGCCTCGCATATATAAAGAGCTCAACCTTGAAGAACAAGACAACCACTTCAACACCATTTTAGTTCAAACTCTTGTTCCATTCCTTAGTTCCACACTTCAAATTTCTCATTTCTCATGCTGCGCACTTGGAGATGGAGTGATTCTGGCCACCGTGGTTCTCATCGTTGTTTTGCTGTTGTGTAACACCACCTTGTGAAGGCGAAGAAACAATCTTTACTTTGTTTTGTTTAGTTTGCTTTCGGTTTCAAGTACTTGTTGGTTTTTAAGTTTCATAACTCTAGTTCTTGCTTTGATCTACTTGATTCGAACCTATTTCTCGTTATTATGGAAGTTTATATTGGTTTTTGTTGGATCTCGCTGAGTTGATGTTCGTTTCTTGCTTTTTAGCTTTCGTTCTTGTTTATTGTTGGATGTTTGGAGCTGAAATCTATTGGTTTGTTGATGGAGGTTGTGGATTTGCGTATGGAGATGTCTGGATTTGTTGAATCGTGGTGTATTTGAGTTGGAGTTTCGTGTATCTGGTGTTTGTTGTTTACGTCGTGCATGATTATGGCTATTTACTTTCTGTTTCTGCATCATTTAGGTCCAGTAGCGTAGATCTGGTAGTTTAGGCTTTAATTTCTCGTTTTAAGTTTAGATCTGAAGTTTGCTCTGTTTTCATGGTGTTTAATACTCTGTTTTATCTGCTATTCTCGTTTGATTCCCGAAGAAGATGAAGTTGTTGGTAGTTAGAACCAGATCTGCTTTTGTCAGTACTTTCTGCACATGTACTTTGCTTTTTCTGCAAGTCCCCCAGACCCTGTCAGTACGATCTGCATTGTCTTTTTACTTTTCTGCATGCTTTTTCAGACCTTGGTAGTTTAAGGAAACTTGTCCCCACTCTTCGCTTTATAATTGTCTGTCCAAATTAGGAAAGTCCGTCTAGTTAAGTTAACTCCAGTTGTCTTAGAATTTTAAAATATCTCGTTTCTCTAAAGTCATGCATGTTCCGTACGTTCTCATTTCTTAGACCCAGTAGGTAGAGTAAAGTTTTTCCTATCTTTCAGACCCAGTAGTTTTAAGTTCTCGACCCATAAAATTGCATGGCAGCAGCCAGCCCCCTTTTCCCAAAACATCCTCAAATGCAGTTTCGTAATACCTTCATCCTCATGGGATCGATCATTTACTTCCCTGTGCTAGTTGTAGTATAGTGGGTTGAGGTTTTTGAAGAAATAGAGTGCACCCAACAACCCCTTTCTAATAGTTTCATGATCTTCTAGCCTCTAAAGCCTAGTCGAATCCTCTGGACCATTTAGATCGAGTGATATCACACACCGCACCTGCACTGCACATCTCTAGCTCTTCAACAGCCTGTCGGGCCTGCTTGAGATCGAAGTCATAGCTGATCCTTGAAGAAATCATCTCCAACCTTGAGTTCGTTTCTGCATGCAAGGGAGCCAAAAAATCCATAAAAATGGCATCGGTATGGGTTGCCTTACACTTTTCCCCGCACACTTTCGCCGTTGATGAGGGTTTGTCACTGGTGGCTGAGCTGTTCTGCTGGCCTAGGGGCTCCTCTTCTAGATCTCCTACTTGTGGTGGAGGCGGTGGCGCGAAATCTGGTTATGAATCACACTCATCGCAATGGCTCCCACCACCTCCCGCGTCAAGGTTGCGGAGGCGTGCGGCCGCTACGAATACATTCTCGTCTCCGGTGCCTGGCGCACGGTCTTTCCCGAATATGATTATCCATGTCTCCTAGAAAGGCCAAGACTTGTTCCACATGAATTTCGCTTTGGGGTCCATCTACACGACATAATACATATCAAGTTGAGGATAGTAAGTCATACATAGAAATTAGAAAACGGTCGGACTTGGACAACATGCTCCCACTGCTCGTCGTCGATGTCGATCTTGTAATCGCCGTTCGAACTAAACCCTACGCCCATCCTCTCCAGAATGTTACGCAAGCTAGTGTAGATGGTTTATATTCCATATTCATGAAGATGGTTCATATTTTCATGGAGAGTGTTCGAGTTCACATGAGATGGTTCATATTCCAAGTCTTTTGATGGTTGGAATTCATCTATTGGAGAAGCTTCAAGAACGTCCAACCCATCTATAAGTACTTTGAGAATTTGATACGTTTAATATTCATAGGTTTTTCCCTTATCAAAATTGGATGCAAGAAAACACACAAGAGTGAAGAAAGCAAAAACTAAAGAAAGTGCAAAATTCATCCAGAGAGATTATTGAGTGAAAAACACAAATTCGTCAGCAAGTTTTTGACAGTGTGCAGTTCGCCGATCAAGTATGATTGCATGGTCAAACCTTATTGGATCTATGAGATTCTGTATTTTGCATAACACTGTAATCAAAATACAAAATAGAAGTGAAATTAAACTTAGAGATATCTCTCTCCAATAGTCATCATCAATTTCACAAATTTATCATAGTCAACCTGTCCTTCACCATCCAAATCAGCCTCTCTAATCATCTGTTCCACTTCTTAATCTGCAAGAAAATTATCAAAAAGTATTAAGATCTAAAATTTGAAAAATGAGTTGATGATCATGAAGATGCACACACAAATACAAACGGCTCAAAGGCCTCTTCATCAAGAAATGAGGCTGCAATCTCACCAAAGGGAAACAGGAGGCCAAAGACGAGGTCTGAAACAGGCTCCTCCTGAGGGAGATCCCAAATTCTTACAATATTTACTCGCTATTCGCTAAGGTTAGAAAAAGGGCAGAATCAATTTGATTGGTATAAAGTGACACATGAATTATTTAGGTTTATCAAAAATGTAAGGATCCACTTTGTTTACTACAGAATGGTCCTACATAATTTGCAAAGAATATGGACGTCAAATTAATGATGCGACAGTGACTTTAGTTTATGAAATGACCATCCTGAATAATGAATCTAGACTAAAGTAATAAAGTATAGTGTTATTCTTGATCCGATTTTATATTTTTATTTATGTCGTATACTTTATTTCTCTTATAAACTTTTTTGTTACCTTTTCACATAATCATTAAATTTCTTAATTTTCGGGGCCAAAAAACGTTAATCTAACTTGGGACTGAGGGGAGATTATTTTATCAATACTAAGTAAACAGGTTATGCAATCTATAGGATTTAATGATAAATGACCTCATACCACCTGTATAACGTATGCTCAAAAAATACTTAATTTATTTGTTCATAATATCTTGGGAATTTATTTTAAACATGTCTCAAGATATGATTCAAAGCTGAAGAAATAATAGGCTTAACTTGATAGAAATAGTGTAGAAATTGGATATCAATCTACACCATTCATCTTTATAATTTCACTACTACTAGTTCACAAAATTTCACAAAGCTCCAATTCTATAAATGAAGTGAGCCTAAAAATTTTAACAGCTTACTTCACTGATTTAGCAGGCAAAAAAGGAGGTAAACCCATCCCCTATCAATAAAAGACCCTTCTGCTTAAGATACTCTGTAATTGTGACAGAATCTTCTCAATTTAAGGCATTGCATTTAACTTCCTATATGAATAGTACTCCGTAGTAGAGTCAAACAATATACTAGTAGTAATATATGCAATGTAATAAGAGAAAAATCAGTTAATGCAGCAACTTAAATCTTTTTTGGTCTAAGCATATCAGTAGTCTTCGCAGCATTCTCTCCAGCTTCTTCGCAGCAATTATTACACTAATAGATTCAATAAATGTTACACCAATTGATTCCAATTATGATTCAAATTATGTTCGAAAAGAAGAAACAGATAGATTGAGAAAATCTGGATGAAATTCATTTAAATCTATCAGAAAAAAATCAACTTAAACAAATCAAAGAAGAAAAACACACATTATGATAGCAGATCGTTACCGCGAAGAAGAAGGAGGACAGCGGCATTTCTACTAGTAATATATAAAATCAGAATTTTGCAAATATACCTATATAAATTTATTGAAAAAAATACTCTTGTTTAATAGTCTCCTCACTCTATAAATGTATATACCTCACGTAATTATTTCATCATTTCTTATGTTAGGGATGGTAGTTCAGTCCGACATTCACGTATCGAGCCGAATAATCCAATAAAATCATAATCCAGATATAAAAGTAAATTATTTGGGCAAGCCATTCAATTTGCAAGTTGCACATTTAAATTTTAAAAAATCTAAGATTTGAGCTTTATTTTCCTTCACTCCTCCACTAAACATTGAGTCTTGTGTTTCGATCAGCAATAGACTAGTCATTTCGAGTTATGAGTTGAACATACCTACCGTGTGTTTCGATTGTTAATGCTGTAGTTGTAATTAATTGTTTTGTTGATCTTGAGTTGTAGTCAATTGTTTTGTTTATACAAATACTTTAAAAGTAGCCGGACACGAGTAATCCCATTCTATTACAAGCCAAAAAAACCTTCAAGTGGAGCCGTAGTAACCCTCACTCCCCAATACGAGTTAGTGCCTAATGTTTGGTGCACCATCTCCAAAAATGAAACGATTTTCCTCGTAACGAGTAGAAGCATCTCGAACCCAGGTTGTAGACCAGAGGAGTAAATTTATTTTTCGGCTTAAACCACATAAAAAACATGTATTCACATAAGGAAACTTCAGCTTGATAAATTATGCAAAAAAAGAAAATATGTACTCCAAATTTGCTACAATCAAATCACATAACCATCATCAACAGATGCAAGGACACCTTCAATTTTATGTCCTGCTATTCACAAACTCCTACAAATATAATCATAAACATAATCTAAGCTACCATAAACCACAAACAAATTTTCCAAAACTAACCACCATATCGTGTAAGAATCGAAAAAGATTCAACCCTGAAACGAAGCCCGAGCCTGCAGCTGCCACTCCACGCAGTCCTCGAAATCAAAGCTGCTCGCGCAGTCCAACAGCGCGTTCTGCTGCTGCTCATACCGGCATATGTAGTTCAGGCCAACGAGGAGATCGCAGATGGCCTCCTCGGTCCTGCCCCGGTCAGCATAGCACAATGTCTGCAGCAGCAGCACGTTAGTCCTCGTCACAATCTGCTGCTGCTGCTCGAAATTCCTCTCGGTCTGCCACTTGATCGTGTTGTGTGCCAGGGGGCCGAGCCACCTCAGCATCCCCTCCAGCCTCTCCCTCCAGTCGTGGGCTAATGGCGCGTCGTAGATGGCCAGGTTCTTCGAGTAGGACCTCAATTTCGACTTGAGAGTCCTTCTCAGGCTCGTCGGAAGCATCTGGTATAGGTCGTCCCTGGCCTCCTCGCCCACCAGATGCGGGTAGCAGAGGAGTTTCTCGATGATGATGATCACGTTTGCATAATGCAAGCCTAGTGCTGAGCCCCCGACTGTGTTGGGAGGCGCCTCCACCAGCAGCCGCCTCTTTGACTGTCCAATCACGCGCTCACTGTTGATGGGACGGAGCAAACTACTCAGAGGAACCGCGCTGTTTGCAATGCTTAAAGTGTTTGAAACCCGACTACATTGATCATCGTAGCTATCAGCATCAGCATCAACCTTTGATGCAGAACTGCTCAGGCTCAAACACTCCAAGAACATCCTCCCCGGCCCGATCCCACACACAGAGTTGAAGTCATCGGCCCCAAACTCGCGTTCCCCCTTCTGCCCCCTCACTTTAGGCCTAGCACCAACGGCCCTCTTCCCCGACTTCTCATTCACAAATGCCCTAGATTGACTTCTACCCGATGCGTGCTTTATCAAACTCGTGCTTACTACATCTAACTGCTGCAAACGTTGCGAGCTCCCAACAGAACCGGCTTGAGCAAGGCCATCTCCGAACACAAGATGTATCCGAGCATAGACTGTGCACACGGTCCGTGCCAGGAGCTCCACAGCCTTATCAAACGTCTGATTCCACAACGAGACATCCTTCAAATGCTTGACATCCTGCCTCTGCCACACTAGCTTCTGCTCAAAGGCCTTCCTACTCTCCTCAAGCTGATTCTCCCGGAACTTCTTGGTGGCGGATTCCAGCTCGTTCATCACCTCCATCTCGCTATACAAGGTCACGGTCGTGCTCACGCACCTCTCCATCTTCCTCATCATCCCTTCCATGTCCTTCACCAAGAAACTCAGCTCCCCAACATTAATCACCCCAGAAACCACATCCCCATACACATGTTCAAACCCCTGCAACGCAGGGATGCTGCATTTCTTCCCTAACCTCGAAACTACGCCAGCAATTCGATTCAAATCATCCAGTTTCTCCACAAGGGCTAGCTCTAGAAGCTGCTTTTCATCACTGGAAACTAGGGTTCTAATCCCTTCAGACCTCAAGATTTCATTTTTAAGCCTAGACACCTCACTCTCAGACAAGGACTTGTGCAAATTCATAATCTTGGACATCACATTAGCAACTTCAAACGACAGAATACCAATAACCTGCCTCTCTTGTAAAGGATTTTCTTTCTTCTTTGTGGAGGAATTACTATCAGAATACAAAGCATGCTTTAAATTGCTACTCACCTGATTCCCCATTCTCAAAATCCAAGCCTCAGCCACCATCTCTGAATCCCTCTTCCACCAAATGAAGATCTCAGATCTGACTAGCAATTCTCCATTGCAACAATCAAATGAACTCCAAATGAAAAAGGGGGAGTCAAAAAAATTGCTTCTTTAGCCCAATTTCCAACACAAGAGCATTAAAAAGAAAAGGGTTTCGAGGAATTACAAATTATTGGATATGTGCAAACGGTGAAGAGCACATTCATTGATCGGTGAAAAAACAGAATGCAAAAAGGGAAAAGAATGGAGGGAAAAAGGATTTGATTTCACGAGTTTCCCAATAGTGTGTGTGAGTGTGCGGGCAGATTTGTAATGCCTTTTTTTGAAAAAGGTATGAGCAGTTCGGAGAGAAGATGGCCCCTCAGTAGTTCAAAGTTTGAGGTCTGCAACACTGCAATTAACTTTCATTTTTTGTTGCATTAGGTTATTTAACTTTTTATTTTTGGAATTATTAACTTTTTTATTCTGACTGAGAATTTGTGTGGGGATAACCCTTGACTTATTTTTGCCTATTTTATTTCTTTTGGAAAAGAAATATCAAAATTGAGTCAAAATAATAAATATGAATGAGTATTTGGTGAGCATTGATGAACACATGGAGAATTTGAATGTGAACGCCCTAGCCTAAAGGTTCATTATTTTAGTTTTTCTATTTATTTATGTTAAATTTCTCTCAATAAGTAAGTGGATTTCTTTTCTTTTTTTTTATTTGAAGGTAAGATGTATTTATTACATGATACGTTATTTTATTTGAGAAACCACACGTGAGTTGTCAAAAATCTCACTCATGAAATATATTTAGGTTTAATAAAGTGCTATAAATGTTTCATTACTTTCGGTTTCTTGTTTAAGGAAAAAAATTTGATGTAATCAGAATCGAATTGAGTAATTAATTGCTTTGACTTTATTTGAACATATATTTATGCGCAGAATCGTCGGTTATCAATTCAATTTTGAATTGTCAAATAGATGAAAGTATTGTTTTTGCCAATACGAATTTTTGTCCAAAAAATTAAATAGACTGTTTTTTTCATATGTATCAAAAAAATTTAAAAAATTTAATAAATTATGTGCTGTGCACGAGTGCTACTTTTTGCGGCTTAGTATAAAATGCATGTGTTTGTAAACAAAATAGGCGCAAATTTGTCTGGTCTTGTATGTGTTGTATTTAGACGAAAATAGTGGTTTAGTATTGTTACTTGATTGAGTGAGTCATTGTGAATTTGGAGTGGTTATAGAGTGTCAATATTTATTTTTCATTAAGATAAATTAGATTAATGAATTCCAATGAATTTCCATCACCGCCATTTGTATTCCATTTTTTCCTTTTCATTTAACTAGAGCAGTGGTGAGACATGAAATGGACTATAAAGCACACATATATTGGCTCAAACATCCTTAAATAGATGTACTAACAAAGTAAGTTGGGAAGTCAAAATGCAATAATAACCTGGTAAAGTTCTGCACATTCAAAAACCCAGCAGATTCATGATTACAAGTTTTTTATTTTTAGTTTTATTTTTATTTTTATTTAAATCTTCACTTTTTGTCTTTCTTTGCTCCTCCACGCCCACTTGCTAAATTAATGGGAACTCATATTTTTTGAGTAATTATTGATCATGATTTATATTTTGATGCATAATATAATTATATGCCACGTACACAATTATAATTTCTTTTTACACGTTAAGTGTGAAGAAGAAGACAAATTTGCAGATGGAAACTAATCCAAAATGTCAAAAGAAGTGAGCAAAATAGTTGGAGTTGGTGACTTTGTTGTAATAATTACAAGAACTAATGACAAATAGGATAATCGTGTTATACCTAAATAGTTGGAGCTGGTCATGACTTTGTTTGTGTGTGTGTGTTACCAGCTACACCTTGTAAAGCCTATAGTTCAATTCTTTTAATTTTCTTTTATATTTGTGTGGAATGTGGATAGGGCCAACTACATCTGCACAAAAAACCAGCTGATAAAAAACAACCTAACAGTTTATTGCTTTAGTTTGATTTGGTGTATTATATCCTATTTTGGGGTAAGTAACAAAGTTGGAATTGAAGAGGACCAAGTACAATCAAAATACCTAGTTTATACGCTCAAAGCCTCTAATATTCACTATTTAGTCTACTTAATATCCTAAATATTTGGTAGGGGTAATAATTCATTCATCTAGGGATGAAAATCCATGAATAAAAATATCATTGTTCATGGCAATGACGGACCCAGAAAATTGAACCCGTGGGGTCGAAAAAATAATCAATAATACATATAATATGTAAATAACTATTACATATACTATAATTTAAATATGCATAATCTTTTATTAAATATGATAATTAATTACTACGAATATTCATATTTTTA